>NW_025728365.1:0-157644 GCF_021461385.2 Schistocerca piceifrons | reverse complement strand
CAATTTCTGTGTTTCATCGTCAATAAGAAGGTCCAAGGGATACAGTAAACCAGAAGTGAAGCATCGGAATCTATAACTAGTTTCACAGGAATGGTTCAAAGAATAGACAGTAAGAAGGGTCAGTCTTCTTGTACTTAAGTCGGCATTGGGCCTTTTGTATTTCATTTCGATGCAATTTCTGTGTTTCATCGTCAATAAGAAGGTCCAAGGAATACAGTAAAACTGAAGTCAAGCATCGGAATCTATAACTAGTGTCACAGGATGGTTCAAAACATAGCCAGTAAGAAGAGTCAGTCTTCTTGTACTTGAGTAGGCATTGTGGCGTTTCTATTTAATTCCGATGCAATTTCTGTGTTTCTTCGTCAATAAGAAGGTCAGACGGATACAGTAAACATGAAGTGAATCATCGGGATCTATAACTAGTGTCACAGGAATGGTTCAAAACATACTCAGTAAGAAGAGTCAGTCTTCTTGTACTTAAGTCGGCATTGTGGCTTTTAATTCCGATGCAATTTCTGTGTTTCATCGTCAATAAGAAGGTCCAAGGGATTTAGTAAACGTGAAGTGAAGCATCGGAATCTATAACTAGTGTCACAGGAATGGTTCAAAAGATAGTCAGAAAGAAGAGTCTGTCTTTTTGTACTTAAGTCGGGCATTGTGCCTTTTGTTCTTAATTCCGATGCAATTTCTGTGTTTTCATCGTCAATACGAGGGTCCAAGGGATACAGTAAACCCGAAGTGAAGCATCGGAATCTGTAACTAGTGTCACAGGAATGGTTCAAAACATAGACAGTAAGAAGAGTTAGTCTTCTTGTATATAAGTCGGCATTATGCCTTTTGTGTTTAATTCCCATGCAATTTCTGTGTTTCATCGTCAATAAGAAGATCAGAGGGATACAGGAAACCTGAAGTGACGCATCGGAATCTATAACTAGTGTCACAGGAATGGTTCAAAGCATTGTCAGTAAACAGAGTCAGTCTTCTTGTACTTAAGTCGGCATTGTGCCTTTTGTATTTAATTCCGATGCAATTTCTGTGTTTCATCGTCAATAAGAAACGCCAGAGGGATACAGGAAACCTGAAGTGAAGCATCGGAATCTATAACTAGTGTCACAGGAATGGTGCAGAACATACACAGTAAGAAGAGGACTGTCTTCTTGTATATAAGTCGGCATTGTGCATTTTGTATTTAATTCCGATGCAATTTGTGTGTTTCATCGTCAATAGGAAGATCAGAGGGATACAGTAAACCTGGAAGTGAAGCATCGGAATCTATAACTAGTGTCACAGGAATGGTTCAAAGCATTGTCAGTAAACAGAGTCAGTCTTCTTGTACTTAAGTCGGCATTGTGCCTTTTGTATTTACTTCCGATGCAATTTCCGTGTTTCATCGTCAATAAGAAGGTCAGAAGGATACAGTAAACCTGAAGTGAAGCATCAGAATCTATAACTAGTGTCACAGGAATGGTTCAAAAGATAGTCAGAAAGAAGAGTCAGTCTTTTTGTATTTAAGTCGGCAATGTGCCTTTTGTGTTTAATTCCGATGCAATTTCTGTGTTTCATCGTCAATAAGAAGGTCCAAGGGATACAGTATACCTGAAGTGTAGCATCGGAATCCATAACTAGTGTCACAGGAATGGTTCAGATCATAGACAGTAAGAAGAGGCTGTCTTCTTGTATATAAGTCTGCATTGTGCCTTTTGTATTTAATTCCGATGCAATTTCTGTGTTTCATCGTCAATAAGAGGATCAGAGGGATACAGTAAACCTGAAGTGAAGCATCGGAATCTATAACTAGTGTCACAGGAATGGTTCAAATCATTGAATCTTTGAAGAGTCAGTTTACTTGTACTTAAGTCGGCATTGTGCCTTTTGTATTTAATTCCGATGCAATTTCTGTGTTTCATCGTCAATAAGAAGGTCCAAGGGATACAGTTAACCTGAAGTGAAGCGTCGGAATTTACAACTAGTGTCACAGGAATGATTCAAAACATTGCCAGTAAGAAGAGTCAGTCTTCTTGTACTTAAGTAGGCATTGTGGCGTTTTCTATTTAATTTCGATGCAATTTCTGTGTTTCCTCGTCTATACGAAGGTCAGAGGGATACAGTAAACCTGAAGTGAAGCATCGGAATGTATAACTAGTGTCACAGGAATGGTTCAAAACATAGACAGTCAGAAGAGTCAGTCTTCTTGTACTTAAGTCGTCACTGTGCCTGTTGTATTTAATTCCGATGCAATTTCTGTGTTTCATCGTCAATAAGAAGGTCCAAGGGATATAGTAAACCAGAAGTGAAGCATCGGAATCCATAACTAGTTTCACAGGAATGGTTCAAAGAATAGACAGTAAGAAGTGTCAGTCTTCTTGTACTTAAGTCGGCATTGGGCCTTTTGTATTTCATTTCGATGCAATTTCTGTGTTTCATCGTCAATAAGAAGGTCCAAGGAATACAGTAAAACTGAAGTCAAGCATCGGAATCTATAACTAGTGTCACAGGATGGTTCAAAACATAGCCAGTAAGAAGAGTCAGTCTTCTTGTACTTAAGTAGGCATTGTGGCGTTTCTATTTAATTTCGATGCAATTTCTGTGTTTCCTCGTCTATAAGAAGGTCAGAGGGATACAGTAAACCTGAAGTGAAGCATCGGAATCTATAACTAGTGTCACAGGAATGGTTCAAAACATAGACAGTCAGAAGAGTCAGTCTTCTTGTACTTAAGTCGTCACTGTGCCTGTTGTATTTAATTCCGATGCAATTTCTGAGTTTCATCGTCAATAAGAAGGTCCAAGGGATACAGTAAACCAGAAGTGAAGCATCGGAATCTATAACTAGTGTCACAGGAATGGTTCAAAGCATTGTCAGTAAACAGAGTCAGTCTTCTTGTACTTAAGTCGGCATTGTGCCTTTTGTATTTAATTCCGATGCAATTTCCGTGTTTCATCGTCAATAAGAAGGTCAGAGGGATACAGTAAACCTGAAGTGAAGCATCAGAATCTATAACTAGTGTCACAGGAATGGTTCAAAAGATAGTCAGAAAGAAGAGTCAGTCTTTTTGTACTTAAGTCGGCATTGTGCCTTTTGTGTTTAATTCCGATGCAATTTCTGTGTTTCATCGTCAATAAGAAGGTCCAAGGGATACAGTAAACCTGAAGTGTAGCATCGGAATCCGTAACTAGTGTCACAGGAATGGTTCAGATCATAGACAGTAAGAAGAGGCTGTCTTCTTGTATATATGTCTGCATTGTGCCTTTTGTATTTAATTCCGATGCAATTTCTGTGTTTCATCGTCAATAAGAAGATCAGAGGGATACAGTAAACCTGAAGTGAAGCATCGGAATCTTTAACTAGTGTCACAGGAATGGTTCAAATCATTGAATCTTTGAAGAGTCAGTCTTCTTGTACTTACGTCGGCATTGTGCCTTTTGTATTTAATTCCGATGCAATTTCTGTGTTTCATCGTCAATAAGAAGGTCCAAGGGATACAGTTAACCTGAAGTGAAGCATCGGAATCTACAACTAGTGTCACAGGAATGATTCAAAACATAGCCAGTAAGAAGAGTCAGTCTTCTTGTACTTAAGTAGGCATTGTGGCGTTTCTATTTAATTTCGATGCAATTTCTGTGTTTCCTCGTCTATAAGAAGGTCAGAGGTATACAGTAAACCTGAAGTGAAGCATCGGAATGTATAACTAGTGTCACAGGAATGATTCAAAACATAGACAGTCAGAAGAGTCAGTCTTCTTGTACTTAAGTCGTCACTGTGCCTGTTGTATTTAATTCCGATGCAATTTCTGTGTTTCATCGTCAATAAGAAGGTCCAAGGGATACAGTAAACCAGAAGTGAAGCATCGGAATCTATAACTAGTTTCACAGGAATGGTTCAAAGAATAGACAGTAAGAAGGGTCAGTCTTCTTGTACTTAAGTCGGCATTGGGCCTTTTGTATTTCATTTCGATGCAATTTCTGTGTTTCTTCGTCAATAAGAAGGTCCAAGGAATACAGTAAAACTGAAGTCAAGCATCGGAATCTATAACTAGTGTCACAGGATGGTTCAAAACATAGCCAGTAAGAAGAGTCAGTCTTCTTGTACTTAAGTAGGCATTGTGGCGTTTCTATTTAATTCCGATGCAATTTCTGTGTTTCTTCGTCAATAAGAAGGTCAGAAGGATACAGTAAACCTGAAGTGAAGCATCAGAATCTATAACTAGTGTCACAGGAATGGTTCAAAGATAGTCAGAAAGAAGAGTAAGTCTATTTGTACTTAAGTCGGCATTGTTCCTTTTGTGTTTAATTCCGAAGCAATTTTTGTGTTTCATCGTCAATAAGAAGGTCCAAGGGATACAGTATACCTGAAGTGTAGCATCGGAATCCATAACTAGTGTCACAGGAATGGTTCAGATCATAGAGAGTAAGAAGAGGCTTTCTCCTTGTATATAAGTCTGCATTGTGCCTTTTGTATTTAATTCCGATGAAATTTCTGTGTTTCATCGTCAATAAGAGGATCAGAGGGATACAGTAAACCTGAAGTGAAGCATCGGAATCTATAACTACTGTCACAGGAATGGTTCAAATCATTGAATCTTTGAAGAGTCAGTTTTCTTGTACTTAAGTCGGCATTGTGCCTTTTGTATTTAATTCCGATGCAATTTCTGTGTTTCATCGTCAATAAGAAGGTCCAAGGGATACAGTTAACCTGAAGTGAAGCATCGGAATCTACAACTAGTGTCACAGGAATGATTCAAAACATAGCCAGTAAGAAGAGTCAGTCTTCTTGTACTTAAGTAGGCATTGTGGCGTTTCTATTTAATTTCGATGCAATTTCTGTGTTTCCTCGTCTATAAGAAGGTCAGAGCGATACAGTAAACCTGAAGTGAAGCATCGGAATGTATAACTAGTGTCACAGGAATGGTTCAAAACATAGACAGTCAAAAGAGTCAGTCTTCTTGTACTTAAGTCGTCACTGTGCCTGTTGTATTTAATTCCGATGCAATTTCTGTGTTTCATCGTCAATAAGAAGGTCCAAGGGATACAGTAAACCAGAAGTGAAGCATCGGAATCTATAACTAGTTTCACAGGAATGGTTCAAAGAATAGACAGTAAGAAGGGTCAGTCTTCTTGTACTTAAGTTGGCATTGGGCCTTTTGTATTTCATTTCGATGCAATTTCTGTGTTTCATCGTCAATAAGAAGGTCCAAGGAATACAGTAAAACTGAAGTCAAGCATCGGAATCTATAACTAGTGTCACAGGATGGTCCAATACATAGCCAGTAAGAAGAGTCAGTCTTCTTGTACTTAAGTATTCATTGTGGCGTTTCTATTTAATTTCGATGCAATTTCTGTGTTTCCTCGTCTATAAGAAGGTCAGAGGGATACAGTAAACCTGAAGTGAATCATCGGAATCTATAACTAGTGTCACAGGAATGGTTCAAAACATAGACAGTCAGAAGAGTCAGTCTTCTTGTACTTAACTCGTCACTGTGCCTGTTGTATTTAATTCCGATGCAATTTCTGTGTTTCATCGTCAATAAGAAGGTCCAAGGGATACAGTAAACCAGAAGTGAAGCATCGGAATCTATAACTAGTGTCACAGGAATGGTTCAAAGCATTGTCAGTAAACAGAGTCAGTCTTCTTGTACTTAAGTCGGCATTGTGCCTTTTGTATTTAATTCCGATGCAATTTCCGTGTTTCATCGTCAATAAGAAGGTCAGAGGGATACAGTAAACCTGAAGTGAAGCATCAGAATCTATAACTAGTGTCACACGAATGATTCAAAGTATAGTCAGAAAGAAGAGTCAGTCTTTTTGTACTTAAGTCGGCATTGTGCCTTTTGTGTTTAATTCCGATGCAATTTCTGTGTTTCATCGTCAATAAGAAGGTCCAAGGGATACAGTAAACCTGAAGTGTAGCATCGGAATCCATAACTAGTGTCACAGGAATGGTTCAGATCATTGACAGTAAGAAGAGGCTGTCTTCTTGTATATAAGTCTGCATTGTGCCTTTTGTATTTAATTCCGATGCAATTTCTGTGTTTCATCGTCAATAAGAAGATCAGAGGGATACAGTAAACCTGAAGTGAAGCATCGGAATCTATAACTAGTGTCACAGGAATGGTTCAAATCATTGAATCTTTGAAGAGTCAGTCTTCTTGTACTTAAGTCGGCATTGTGCCTTTTGTATTTATTTCCGATGCAATTTCTGTGTTTCATCGTCAATAAGAAGGTCCAAGGGATACAGTTAACCTGAAGTGAAGCATCGGAATCTACAACTAGTGTCACAGGAATGATTCAAAACATAGCCAGTAAGAAGAGTCAGTCTTCTTGTTCTTAAGTAGGCATTGTGGCGTTTCTATTTAATTTCGATGCAATTTTTGTGTTTCCTCGTCTATAAGAAGGTCAGAGGGATACAGTAAACCTGAAGTGAAGCATCGGAATCTATAACTAGTGTCACAGGAATGGTTCAAAACATAGACAGTCAGAAGAGTCAGTCTTCTTGTACTTAAGTTGTCACTGTGCCTGTTGTATTTAATTCCGATGCAATTTCTGTGTTTCATCGTCAATAAGAAGGTCCAAGGGATACAGTAAACCAGAAGTGAAGCATCGGAATCTGTAACTAGTTTCACAGGAATGGTTCAAAGAATAGACAGTAAGAAGGGTCAGTCTTCTTGTACTTAAGTCGGCATTGGGCCTTTTGTATTTCATTTCGATGCAATTTCTGTGTTTCATCGTCAATAAGAAGGTCCAAGGAATACAGTAAAACTGAAGTCAAGCATCGGAATCTATAACTAGTGTCACAGGATGGTTCAAAACATAGCCAGTAAGAAGAGTCAGTCTTCTTGTACTTAAGTAGGCATTGTGGCGTTTCTATTTAATTCCGATGCAATTTCTGTGTTTCTTCGTCAATAAGAAGGTCAGACGGATACAGTAAACATGAAGTGAATCATCGGGATCTATAACTAGTGTCACAGGAATGGTACAAAACATAGTCAGTAAGAAGAGTCAGTCTTCTTGTACTTAAGTCGGCATTGTGCCTTTTGTATTTAATTCCGATGCAATTTCTGTGTTTCATCGTCAATAAGAAGGTCCAAGGGATTTAGTAAACTTGAAGTGAAGCATCGGAATCTATAACTAGTGTCACAAGAATGGTTCAAAACATAGTCAGTAAAAAGAGTCAGTCTTCTTGTACTTAAGTCGGCATTGTGCATTTTGTATTTAATTCCGATGCAATTTCTGTGTTTCATCGTCAATAAGAAACGCCAGAGGGATACAGGAAACCTGAAGTGAAGCATCGGAATCTATAACTAGTGTCACAGGAATGGTTCAGAACATACACAGTAAGAAGAGACTGTCTTCTTGTATATAAGTCGGCATTGTGCATTTTGTATTTAATTCCGATGCAATTTGTGTGTTTGATCGTCAATAGGAGGATCAGAGGGATACAGTAAACCTGAAGTGAAGCATCGGAATCTATAACTAGTGTCACAGGAATGGTTCAAAGCATTGTCAGTAAACAGAGTCAGTCTTCTTGTACTTAAGTCGGCATTGTGCCTTTTGTATTTAATTCCGATGCAATTTCCGTGTTTCATCGTCAATAAGAAGGTCAGAAGGATACAGTAAACCTGAAGTGATGCATCAGAATCTATAACTAGTGTCACAGGAATGGTTCAAAAGATAGTCAGAAAGAAGAGTCAGTCTTTTTGTACTTAAGTCGGCATTGTGCCTTTTGTGTTTAATTCCGATGCAATTTCTGTGTTTCATCGTCAATAAGAAGGTCCAAGGGATACAGTATACCTGAAGTGTAGCATCGGAATCCATAACTAGTGTCACAGGAATGGTTCAGATCATAGACAGTAAGAAGAGGCTGTCTTCTTGTATATAAGTCTGCATTGTGCCTTTTGTATTTAATTCCGATGCAATTTCTGTGTTTCATCGTCAATAAGAGGATCAGAGGGATACAGTAAACCTGAAGTGAAGCATCGGAATCTATAACTAGTGTCACAGGAATGGTTCAAATCATTGAATCTTTGAAGAGTCAGTTTTCTTGTACTTAAGTCGGCATTGTGCCTTTTGTATTTAATTCCGATACAATTTCTGTGTTTCATCGTCAATAAGAAGGTCCAAGGGATACAGTTAACCTGAAGTGAAGCGTCGGAATCTACAACTAGTGTCACAGGAATGATTCAAAACATTGCCAGTAAGAAGAGTCAGTCTTCTTGTACTTAAGTAGGCATTGTGGCGTTTCTATTTAATTTCGATGCAATTTCTGTGCTTCCTCGTCTATAAGAAGGTCAGAGGGATACAGTAAACCTGAAGTGAAGCATCGGAATGTATAACTAGTGTCACAGGAATGGTTCAAAACATAGACAGTCAGAAGAGTCAGTCTTCTTGTACTTAAGTCGTCACTCTGCCTGTTGTATTTATTTCCGATGCAATTTCTGTGTTTCATCGTCAATAAGAAGGTCCAAGGGATACAGTAAACCAGAAGTGAAGCAACGGAATCTATAACTAGTTTCACAGGAATGGTTCAAAGAATAGACAGTAAGAAGGGTCAGTCTTCTTGTACTTAAGTCGGCATTGGGCCTTTTGTATTTCATTTCGATGCAATTTCTGTGTTTCATCGTCAATAAGAAGGTCCAAGGAATACAGTAAAACTGAAGTCAAGCATCGGAATCTATAACTAGTGTCACAGGATGGTTCAAAACATAGCCAGTAAGAAGAGTCAGTCTTCTTGTACTTAAGTAGGCATTGTGGCGTTTCTATTTAATTTCGATGCAATTTCTGTGTTTCCTCGTCTATAAGAAGGTCAGAGGGATACAGTAAACCTGAAGTGAAGCATCGGAATCTATAACTAGTGTCACAGGAATGGTTCAAAACATAGACAGTCAGAAGAGTCAGTCTTCTTGTACTTAAGTCGTCACTGTGCCTGTTGTATTTAATTCCGATGCAATTTCTGTGTTTCATCGTCAATAAGAAGGTCCAAGGGATACAGTAAACCAGAAGTGAAGCATCGGAATCTATAACTAGTGTCACAGGAATGGTTCAAAGCATTGTCAGTAAACAGAGTCAGTCTTCTTGTACTTAAGTCGGCATTGTGCCTTTTGTATTTAATTCCGATGCAATTTCCGTGTTTCATCGTCAATAAGAAGGTCAGAGGGATACAGTAAACCTGAAGTGAAGCATCAGAATCTATAACTAGTGTCACAGGAATGGTTCAAAAGATAGTCAGAAAGAAGAGTCAGTCTTTTAGTACTTAAGTCGGCATTGTGCCTTTTGTGTTTAATTCCGATGCAATTTCTGTGTTTCATCGTCAATAAGAAGGTCCAAGGGATACAGTAAACCTGAAGTGTAGCATCGGAATCCGTAACTAGTGTCACAGGAATGGTTCAGATCATAGACAGTAAGAAGAGGCTGTCTTCTTGTATATAAGTCTGCATTGTGCCTTTTGTATTTAATTCCGATGCAATTTCTGTGTTTCATCGTCAATAAGAAGATCAGAGGGATACAGTAAACCTGAAGTGAAGCATCGGAATCTTTAACTAGTGTCACAGGAATGGTTGAAATCATTGAATCTTTGAAGAGTCAGTCTTCTTGTACTTAAGTCGGCATTGAGCCTTTTGCATTTAATTCCTATGCAATTTCTGTGTTTCATCGTCAATAAGAAGGTCCAAGGGATACAGTTAACCTGAAGTGAAGCATCGGAATCTACAACTAGTGTCACAGGAATGATTCAAAACATAGCCAGTAAGAAGAGTCAGTCTTCTTGTACTTAAGTAGGCATTGTGGCGTTTCTATTTAATTTCGATGCAATTTCTGTGTTTCCTCGTCTATAAGAAGGTCAGAGGGATACAGTAAACCTGAAGTGAAGCATCGGAATCTATAACTAGTGTCACAGGAATGGTTCAGAACATAGACAGTCAGAAGAGTCAGTCTTCTTGTACTTAAGTCGTCACTGTGCCTGTTGTATTTAATTCCGATGCAATTTCTGTGTTTCATCGTCAATAAGAAGGTCCAAGGGATACAGTAAACCAGAAGTGAAGCATCGGAATCTATAACTAGTTTCACAGGAATGGTTCAAAGAATAGACAGTAGGAAGGGTCAGTCTTCTTGTACTTAAGTCGGCATTGTGCCTTTTGTATTTAATTCCGATGCAATTTCTGTGTTTCATCGTCAATAAGAAGGTCCAAGGGATTTAGTAAACGTGAAGTGAAGCATCGGAATCTATAACTAGTGTCACAAGAATGGTTCAAAACATAGTCAGTAAAAAGAGTCAGTCTTCTTGTACTTAAGTCGGCATTGTGCATTTTGTATTTAATTCCGATGCAATTTCTGTGTTTCATCGTCAATAAGAAACGCCAGAGGGATACAGGAAACCTGAAGTGAAGCATCGGAATCTATAACTAGTGTCACAGGAATGGTTCAAAACATCGTCAATAAGAAGAGTCAGTCTTTTAGTACATAAGTCGGCATTTTGCCTTTTGGGTTTAATTTCGATGCAATTTCTGTGTTTCATCGTCAACACGAAGGCCCAAGGGATGCAGTAAACCTGAAGTGAAGCATCGGAATCTATAACAAGTGTCACAGGAATGGTTCAAAACATAGACAGTAAGATGAGTCAGTCTTCTTGTACTTAAGTCGGCATTGTGCCTTTTGTATTTAATTCCGATGCAATTTCTGTGTTTTGATCGCCGATAAGAAGGTCCAAGGGATACAGTCAACCTGGAGTGAAGCATCGGAATCTATAACTAGTATCACAGGGACGGTTCAAAACATAGACAGTAAGAAGAGTCAGACTTCTTTTACTTAAGTCGGCACTGTGCCTTTTGTATTTAATTCCGATTCAGTTTCTGTGTTTCATCGTCAATAAGAAGGTCCAAGGGATACAGTAAACCTGAAGTGAAGCATCGGAATCTATAACTAGTGTCACAGGAATGGTTCAAAACATAGACAGTTGAAAGGGTGAGTCTTCTTGTACTTAAGTCGGCATTGTGTCATTTGTATTTAATTCCGATGCAATTCAGTGTTTCATCGTCAATGAGAAGGTCAGAGGGATACAGAGTACCTGAAGTGAAGAATCGGAATCCATAACTAGTGTCACAGGAATGGTTCAAGGCATAGTCAGTAAGAAGAGTCGGTCTTCTTGTACTTAAGTCGGCATTGTGCCTTTTGTATTTAATTCCGAAGCAATTTCTGTGTTTCATCGTCAATAAGAAGGTCCAAGGGATACAGTAAACCTAAAGTGAAGCATCGGAATCTGCAACTAGTGTCACAGGAATGGTTCAAAACATAGTCGGTAAGAAGAGTCAGTTTTCTTGTCCCTATGTCGGCATTGTGCCTTTTGTATTTAATTCCCATGCAATTTCCGTGTTTCATCGTCAATAAGAAGGTCCAAGGGATACAGGAAACCTGGAGTGAAGCATCGGAATCTATAACTAGTGTCACAGTGATGGTTCAAAACATAGACAGTAAGAAGAGCCAGACGTCTTGTACTTATGTCGGCATTGTGCCTTTTGTATTTAATTCCGATGGAATTTCTGTGATTCATCGTCAATAAGATGGCCCAAGGGATACAGTAAAACTTAAGTGAAGCATCGGATTCGATAGCTAGTGTCACAGAAATGGTTCAAAACATAGACAGTAGGAGGAGCCAGTCTTCTTGTACTTCAGTCGGCATTGTGCCTTTTGTATTTAATTCCGATGCAATTTCTGTGTTTCATCGTCAATAAGAAGGTCCAAGGGAAACAGTAAACCTAAAGTGATGCATCGGAATCTATAACTAGTGTCACAGGAATGGTTCGAAACATAGACATTAAGAAGAGTCAGTCTTCTCGTCCTTAAGTCGGCATTGTGCCTTTTGTATTTAATTCCGATGTAATTTCTGTGTTTCATCGTCAATAAGAAGGTCAGAGGGATACAAAACCTGAAGTGAAGCATCGCAATCTACAACTAGTGTCACAGGAATGGTTCAAAACATAGTCAGTAAGAAGACTCAGTCTTTTTGTACTTAAGTCGGCATTGTGAATTTTGTGTTTAATTCCGATGCAATTTCTGTGTTTCATCGTCAATAAGAAGATCAGAGGGATACAGTAAACCTGATGTGAAGCATCGGAATCTATAACTAGTGTCACAGGAATGGTTCAAAACATTGACAGTAGGATGAGACAGTCTTCTTGTACTTAAGTCGGCATTGCGCCTTTTCTATTTAATTCGATGCAATTTCTGTGTTTCATCGCCAATAAGAAGGTCCAAGGGATACAGTAAACCTGAAGTGAAGCATCGGAATCTGTAACTAGTGTCACAGGAATGGTTCAAAACATAGACAGTAAGAAGAGTCGGTCTTCTTGTACTAAAGTCGGCATTGTGCCTTTTGTATTTAATTCCGATGCAATTTCTGTGTTTCATCGTCAATAAGAAGGTACAAGGGATACAGTAAACCTGGAGTGAAGCATCGGAATCTATTACTAGTGTCACAGGAATGGTTTTAAACATAGACAGTAAGAAGAGTCAGTCTTCTTGAACTTAAGTCGGCATTTTGCCTTTTGTATTTATTTCCGATGCAATTTCTGTGTTTCATCGTCAATAAGAAGGTCAGAGGGATACAGTAAACATGAAGTGAAGCAACGGAATCTATAACTAGTGTCACAGGAATGTTTCAAAACATAGTCAGTAAGAGTCGTCAGTCTTCTTGTACTTTTGTCGGCATTGTGCTTTTCTATTTTATTCTGATGCAATTTCGGTAAATCATCGTCAATAAGAAGGTCCTACTGATACTGTAAACCTGGATTGAAGCACCGGAATCTATAACTAGTGTCACAGGAATGGTTCAAATCATAGACTGTAGGAAGGGTCAGTCTTCTTGTACTTTAGTCGGCATTGTGCCTTTTGTTCTTAAATCCGATGCAATTTCTGTGTTTCATCGTCAATAAGAGGGTCCAAGGGATACAGTAAACCTGAAGTGAAGCATCGGAATCTATAACTAGTGTCACAGGAATGGTTCAAAACATAGACAGTTAAAAGGGTCAGTCTTCTTGTACTTAAGTCGGCATTGTGTCTTTTGTATTTAATTCCGATGCAATTTCAGTGTTTCTTCGTCAATAAGAAGGTCAGAGGGATACAGAATACCTGAAGTGAAGAATCGGAATCTATAACTAGTGTCACAGGAATGGTTCAAGGCATAGTCAGTAAGAAGAGTCAGTCTTCTTGTACTTAAGTCGGCATTGTACCTTTTTTATTTAATTCCGATGCAATTTCTGTGTTTCATCGTCAATAAGAACGTCCAAGGGATACAGTCAACCTGAAGTGAAGCATCGGAATCTATAACTAGGGTCACAGGGACGGTTCAAAACATAGACAGTAAGAAGAGTCAGACTTCTTTTACTTAAGTCGGCATTGTGCCTTTTGTATTTAATTCCGATGCAATTTCTGTGTTTCATCGTCAATAAGAAGGTCCAAGGGATACAGTAAACCTAAAGTGAAGCATCGGAATATACAACTAGTGTCACAGGAATGGTTCAAAACATAGTTGGTAAGAAGAGTCAGTCTTCGTGTCCTTATGTCGGCATTGTGCATTTTGTATTTAATTCCCATGCAATTTCCGTGTTTCATCGTCAATAAGAAGGTCCAAGGGATACAGTAAACCTGGAGTGAAGCATCGGAATCTATAACTAGTGTCACAGTGATGGTTCAAAACATAGACAGTAAGAAGAGCCAGACGTCTTGTACTTATGTCGGCATTGTGCCTTTTGTATTTAATTCTGATGGAATTTCTGTGATTCATCGTCAATAAGATGGCCCAAGGGATACAGTAAAACTTAAGTGAAGCATCGGATTCGATAACTAGTGTCACAGAAATGGTTCAAAACATAGACAGTAGGAAGAGTCAGTCTTCTTGTACTTCAGTCGGCATTGTGCCTTTTGTATTAAATTCCGATGCAATTTCTGTGTTTCATCGTCAATAAGAAGGTCAGAGGGATAGAAAACCTGAAGTGAAGCATCGCAATCTATAACTAGTGTTACAGGAATGGTTCAAAACATAGTCAGTAAGAAGAGTCAGTCTTTTTGTACTGAAGTCGGCATTGTGAATTTTGTGTTTAATTCCGATGCAATTTCTGTGTTTCATTGTCAATAAGAAGGTCCAAGGGATATAGTAAACCTGAAGTGAGGCATCGGAATCTATAACTAGTGTCACAGGAATGGTTCAAAACATAGACAGTAAGATGAGTTAGTCTTCTTGTACTTAAGTCGGCATAGTGCCTTTTGTATTTAATTCCGATGCAATTTCTGTGTTTCATCGTCAATAAGAAGATCAGAGGGATACAGTAAACCTGATGTGAAGCATCGGAATCTATAACTAGTGTCACAGGAATGGTTCAAAACATTGACAGTAGGATGAGACGGTCTTCTTGTACTTAAGTCGGCATTGTGCCTTTTCTATTTAATTCGATGCAATTTCTGTGTTTCATCGTCTATAAGAAGGTCCAAGGGATACAGTAAACCTGAAGTGAAGCATCGGAATCTATAACTAGTGTCACAGGAATGGTTCAAAACATAGACAGTAAGAAGAGTCAGTCTTCTTGTACTTAAGTCGGCATTGTGCCTTTTGTATTTAATTCCGATGCAGTTTCTGTGTTTCATCGTCAATAAGAAGGTCAGAGGGATACAGTATACCTGAAGTGAAGTCTCATAATCTATAACTAGTGTCACAGGAATGGTTCCAATCATAGTCAGTAACAAGAGTCAGTCTTCTTGTACTTAAGTCAGCTTTGTGCCTTTTTTATTTAATTCCGATGCAATTTCAGTCTTTCATCGTCAATAAGAAGGACCAAGGGATACAGTAAACCTAGAGTGAAGCATCGGAATCTATAACTAGTGTCACACGACCGGTTCAAAAATAGACAGTAAGAAGAGTCAGTGTTCTTGTACTTAAGTCGCCCCTGTGCCTTTTGTATTTAATTCCGATGCAATTTCTGTGTTTCATCGTCAATAAGAAGGCCCAAGGGATACGTTAACCTGAAGTGAAGCATCGGAATCTATAACTAGTGTCACAGGAATGATTCAAAACATAGCCAGTATGAAGAGTCAGTCTTCTTGTACTTAAGTAGGCATTGTGGCGTTTCTATTTAATTTCGATGCAATTTCTGTGTTTCCTCGTCTATAAGAAGGTCAGAGGGATACAGTATACCTGAAGTGAATCATCGGGATCTATAACTAGTGTCACAGGAATGGTTCAAAACATACTCAGTAAGAAGAGTCAGTCTTCTTGTACTTAAGTCGGCATTGTGCCTTTTGTATTTAATTCCGATGCAATTTCTGTGTTTCATCGTCAATAAGAAGGTCCAAGGGATTTAGAAAACCAGAAGTGAAGCATCGGAATGTATAACTAGTGTCACAGGAATGGTTCAAAACTTAGTCATTAAAGAGAGTCAGTCTTCTTGTACTTAAGTCGGCGTTGTGCATTTTGTATTTAATTCCGATGCAATTTCTGTCTTTCATCGTCAATAAGAAATGCCAGAGGTATACAGGAAACCTGAAGTGAAGCATCGGAATCTATAACTAGTGTCACAGGAATGGTTCAAAACATGGTCAGAAAGAAGAGTCAGTCTTTTAGTACTTATGTCGGCATTTTGCCTTTTGGGTTTAATTTCCATGCAATTTCTGTGTTTCATCGTCAACACGAAGGCCCAAGGGATACAGTAAACCTGAAGTGAAGCATCAGAATCTATAACAAGTGTCACAGGAATGGTTCAAATCATAGACAGTTAGAAGAGTCAGTCTTCTTGTACTTAAGTCGGCATTGTGCCTTTTGTATTTAATTCCGATGCAATTTCAGTGTTTCATCGTCAATAAGAAGGTCAGAGGGATACTGAATACCTGAAGTGAAGAATCGGAATCTATAACTAGTGTCACAGGAATGGTTCAAGACATAGTCAGTCAGAAGAGTCAGTCTTCTTGTACTTAAGGCGGCATTGTACCTTTTTTGTTTAATTCCGATGCAATTTCTGTGTTTCATCGTCAATAAGAAGGTCCAAGGGATACAGTAAACCTAAAGTGAAGCATCGGAATCTACAACTAGTGTCACAGGAATGGCTCAGAACATAGTCGGTAAGAAGAGTCAGTCTTCTTGTCCTTATGTCGGCATTGTGCCTTTTGTATTTAATTCCCATGCAATTTCCGTGTTTCATAGTCAACAAGAAGGTCCAAGGGATACAGTAAACCTGAAGGGAAGCATCGGAATCTATAACTAGTGTCACAGGAATGGTTCAAAACATTGTCATTAAGAAGAGTCAGTCTTCTTGTCCTTAAGTCGGCATTGTGCCTTTTGTATTTAATTCCGATGCAATTTCTGTGTTTCATCGTCAGTAAGAAGGTCAGAGGGATACAAAACCTGAAGTGAAGCATCGCAATCTATAACTAGTGTCACAGGAATGGTTCAAAACATAGTCAGTAAGAAGAGTCAGTCTTTTTGTACTTAAGTCGGCATTGTGAATTTTGTGTTTAATTCCGATGCAGTTTCTGTGTTTCATCGTCAATAAGAAGGTCCAAAGGATACAGTAAACCTGAAGTGAGGCATCGGAATCTATAACTAGTGTCACAGGAATGGTTCAAAACATAGACAGTAAGATGAGTCAGTCTTCTTGTACTTAAGTCGGCATAGTGCCTTTTGTATTTAATTTCGATGCAATTTCTGTGTTTCTTCGTCAATTAGAAGATCAGAGGGATACAGTAAAATTGATGTGAAGCATCGGAATCTATAACTAGTGTCACAGGAATGGTTCAAAACATTGACAGTAGGATGAAACAGTCTTCTTGTACTTAAGTCGGCATTGTGCCTTTTCTATTTAATTCGATGCAATTTCTGTGTTTCATCGTCAATACGAAAGTCCAAGGGATACTGTAAACCTGAAGTGAAGCATCGGAATCTATAACTAGTGTCACAGGAATGGTTCAAAACATAGACAGTAAGAAGAGTCAGTCCTCTTGTACTTAAGTCGGCATTGTGCCTTTTGTATTTAATTCCGATGCAATTTCTGTGTTTCATCGTCAATAAGAAGGTACAAGGGATACAGTAAACCGGGAGTGAAGCATCGGAATCTATTACTAGTGTCACAGGAATGGTTTTAAACATAGACAGTAAGAAGAGTCATTCTTCTTGTACTTAAGTCGGCATTTTGCCTTTTGTATTTATATCCGATGCAATTTCTGTGTTTCATCGTCAATAAGAAGGTTTAAGGGATATAGTAAACCTGAAGTGAAGCATCAGAATCCATAACTAGTGTCACAAGAATGTTTCAAACATAGTCAGTAAGAAGAGTCAGTCTTCTTGTACTCAAGTCGGCATTGCGACTATTGTATTTAATTCCTATGCAATTTCTGTGTTTCATCGTCAATAAGAAGGTCAGAGGGATATAGTAATCCTGAAGTGAAGCATTGGAATCTATAAGTAGTGTCACAGGATTGGTTCAAAACAGAGACAGTAGGAAGAGTCAGTCTTCTTGTATTTAAGTCGGCATTGTGCCTTTTGTATTTTATTCGGATGCAATTTCTGTGTTTCATCGTCAATAAGAAGGTCCAAGGGATTCAGTAAACCTGGTGTGAAGCGTCGGAATCTATACCTAGTGTCACAGGAATTGTTCAAATGATTAACAGTAAGAAGGGTCAGTCTTCTTGTACTTAAGTCGGCATTGTGCCTTTTCTATTTAATTCCGATGCAATATCTGTGTTTCATCGTCAATAAGAAGGTCCAAGGGATACAATAAACCTGAAGTGAAGCAACGGAATCTTTAACTAGTGTCACAGGAATGTTTCAAAACATAGTCAGTAAGAGGCGTCAGTCTTCTTGTACTTATGTCGGCATTGTGCCTTTTCTATTTTATTCTGATGCAATTCCTGAATATCATCGTCAATAAGAAGGTCCAAGGGATACTGTAAACCTGGAGTGAAGCGCCGGAATCTATAACTAGTGTCACAGGAATGGTTCAAATCATAGACTGCAAGAAGGGTCAGTCTTCTTGTACTTTAGTCGGCATTGTGCCTTTTGTACTTAAATCCGATGCAATTTCTGTGTTTCATCGTCAATAGGAGGGTCGAAGGGATACAGTAAACCTGGAGTGAAGCTTCTGAATCTATAACTAGTGTCACAGGTATGGTTCAAAACATAGACAGTAAGAAGGGTCAGTCTACTTGTACTTAATTCTGCATTGTTCCTTTTGTATTTAATTCCGATGCAATTTCTGTGTTTCATCGTCAAAAAGAAGGTCCAAGGGACATAGTAAACCTGAAGTGAAGCATCGGTATTTATAACTGGTGTCACAGGAATGGTTCAAAACATAGTCAGTAAGAAGAGTCAGTCTTCTTGTACTTAAGTCGGCGTTGTGCATTTTGTATTTAATTCCGATGCAATTTTTGTATTTCATCGTCACTAAGAAGGACCAATCGATACAGTAAACCTAGAGTGAAGCATCGGAATTTATAACTAGTGACACAGGGATGGTTCAAAACATAGACAGTAAGAAGAGTAAGTCTTCTTGTACCTAAGTCGGCATTGTGCCTTTTGTATTTAATTCCGATGCAATTTCTGTGTTTCATCGTCAATAAGAAGGTCAGAGGGATACAGTATACCTGAAGTGAAGTATCGGAATCTATAACTAGTGTCACAGGAATGGTTCAAAACATAGTCAGTAAGAAGAGTCAGTCTTCTTGTACTTAAGACGGCTTTGTGCCTTTTTTATTTAATTCCAAAGCAATTTCTGTGTTTCATCGTCAATAAGAAGGTCCAAGGGATACAGTAAACCTGAAGTGAAGCAACGGAATCTATAACTAGTGTCACAGGAATGTTTCAAAACATAGTCAGTAAGAGGCGTCAGTCTTCTTGTACTTATGTCGGCATTGTGCCATTTCTATTTTATTCTGATGCAATTTCTGTATATCATCGTCAATAAGAAGGTCCAAGGGATACTGTAAACCCGGAGTGAAGCGCCGGAATCTATAACTAGTGTCACAGGAATGGTTCAAATCATAGACTGTAAGAAGGGTCAGTCTTCTTGTACTTTAGTCGGCATTGTGCCTTTTGTACTTAAATCCAATGCAATTTCTGTGTTTCATCGTCAACAAGAGGGTCGAAGGGATACAGTAAACCTGGAGTGAAGCTTCTGAATCTATAACTAGTGTCACAGGTATGGTTCAAAATATAGACAGTAAGAAGGGTCAGTCTACTTGTACTTAATTCTGCATTGTGCTTTTTGTATTTAATTGCGATGCAATTTCTGTGTTTCATCGTCAAAAAGAAGGTCCAAGGGACATAGTAAACCTGAAGTGAAGCATCGGTATTTATAACTAGTGTCACAGGAATGGTTCAAAGCATAGTCAGTAAGAAGAGTCAGTCTTCTTGTACTTAAGTCGGCATTGTGCCTTTTCTATTTAATTCGATGCAATTTCTGTGTTTCATCGTCAATAAGAAAGTCCAAGGGATACAGTAAACCTGAAGTGAAGCATCGGAATCTATAACTAGTGTCACAGGAATGGTTCAAAACATAGACAGTAAGAAGAGTCAGTCTTCTTGTACTTAAGTCGGCATTGTGCCTTTTGTATTTAATTCCGATGCAATTCCTGTGTTTCATCGTCAATAAGAAGGTACAAGGGATACAGTAAACCGGGAGTGAAGCATCGGAATCTATTACTAGTGTGACAGGAATGGTTTTAAACATAGACAGTAGGTAGAGTCAGTCTTCTTGTACTTAAGTCGGCATTTTGCCTTTTGTATTTATATCCGATGCAATTTCTGTGTTTCATCGTCAATAAGAAGGTTTAAGGGATACAGTAAACTTGAAGTGAAGCATCAGAATCCATAACTAGTGTCACAAGAATGTTTCAAACATAGTCAGTAAGAAGAGTCAGTCTTCTTGTACTCAAGTCGGCATTGTGCCTTTTCTATTTAATTCGATGCAATTTCTGTGTTTCATCGTCAATAAGAAAGTCCAAGGGATACAGTAATCCTGAAGTGAAGCATTGGAATCTATAAGTAGTGTCACAGGATTGGTTCAAAACAGAGACAGTAGGAAGAGTCAGTCTTCTTGTATTTAAGTCGGCATTGTGCCTTTTGTATTTTATTCGGATGCAATTTCTGTGTTTCATCGTCAATAAGAAGGTCCAAGGGATGCAGTAAACCTGGAGTGAAGCATCGGAATCTATACCTAGTGTCACAGGAATTGTTCAAATGATTAACAGTAAGAAGAGTCAGTCTTCTTGTACTTAAGTCGGCATTGTGCCTGTTCTATTTAATTCCGATGCAATATCTGTGTTTCATCGTCAATAAGAAGGTCCAAGGGATACAGTAAACCTGAAGTGAAGCAACGGAATCTATAACTAGTGTCACAGGAACGTTTCAAAACATAGTCAGTAAGAGGCGTCAGTCTTCTTGTACTTATGTCGGCATTGTGCCTTTTCTATTTTATTCTGATGCAATTTCTGTATATCATCGTCAATAAGAAGGTCCAAGGGATACTGTAAACCTGTAGTGAAGCGCCGGAATCCATAACTAGTGTCACAGGAATGGTTCAAATCATAGATTGTAAGAAGGGTCAGTCTTCTTGTACTTTAGTCGGCATTGTGCCTTTTGTACTTAAATCCGATGCAATTTCTGTGTTTCATCGTCAATAAAGGGTCGAAGGGATACAGTAAACCTGGAGTGAAGCTTCTGAATCTATAACTAGTGTCACAGGTATGGTTCAAAACATAGACAATAAGAAGGGTCAGTCTACTTGTACTTAATTCTGCATTGTGCCTTTTGTATTTAATTCCGATGCAATTTCTGTGTTTCATCGTAAAAAGAAGGTCCAAGGGACATAGTAAACCTGAAGTGAAGCATCGGTATTTATAACTAGTGTCACAGGAATGGTTCAAAACATAGTCAGTAAGAAGAGTCAGTCTTCTTGTACTTAAGTCGGCATTGTGCATTTTGTATTTAATTCCGATGCAATTTTTGTCTTTCATCGTCAATAAGAAGGACCAAGGGATACAGTAAACCTAGAGTGAAGCATCGGAATCTATAACTAGTGACACATGGATGGTTCAAAACATAGACAGTAAGAAGAGTAAGTCTTCTTGTACCTAAGTCGGCATTGTGCCTTTTGTATTTAATTCCGATGCAATTTCTGTGTCTCATCGTCAATAAGAAGGTCAGAGGGATACAGTATACCTGAAGTGAAGTATCGGAATCTATAACTAGTGTCGCAGGAATGTTTCGAAACATAGTCAGTATGAAGAGTCAGTCTTCTTGTACTTAAGTCGGCATTGTGCCCTTTTTATTTAATTCCGATGCAATTTCTGTGTTTTATCGTCAATAAGAAGATCCAAGGGATACAGTCAACCTGAAGTGAAGCATCTGAATCTATAACTAGTGTCACAGGGATGGTTCAAACTATAGACAGTAAGAAGAGTCAGACTTCTTTTACTTAAGTCAGCATTGTGCCTTTTGTATTTAATTCCGATGCATTTTCTGTGTTTCATCGTCAATAAGAAGGTCCAAGGGATACAGTAAACCTAAAGTGAAGCATCGGAATCTACAACTAGTGTCACAGGAATGGTTCAAAACATAGTCGGTAAGAAGAGTCAGTCTTCTTGTCCTTATGTCGGCATTGTGCCTTTTGTATTTAATTCCGATGCATTTTCCGTGTTTCATCGTCAATAAGAAGGTCCAAGGGATACAGTAAACCTGGAGTGAAGCATCGGAATCTATAACTAGTGTCACAGTGACGGTTCAAATCATAGACAGTAAGAAGAGCCAGACATCTTGTACTTATGTCGGCATTGTGCCTTTTGTATTTAATTCCGATGCAATTTCTGTGATTCATCGTCATTAAGAAGGTCCAAGGGATACAGTAAACCTGAAGTGAAGCATCAGAATCTATAACTAGTGGTACTGGGAGGGTTCAAAACATAGACAGTAGGAAAAGTCAGTCTTCTTGTACTTACGTCGGCATTGTGCCTTTTGTATTTAATTCCGATGCATTTTCTGTGTTTCATCGTCAATAAGAAGGTCCAAGGGATACAGTAAATCTAAAGTGAAGCATCGGAATTTACAACTAGTGTCACAGGAATGGTTCAAAACATAGTCGGTAAGAAGAGTCAGTCTTCTTGTCCTTATGTCGGCATTGTGCCTTTTGTATTTAATTCCGATGCATTTTCCGTGTTTCATCGTCAATAAGAAGGTCCAAGGGATACAGTAAACCTGGAGTGATGCATCGGAATCTATAACTAGTGCCACAGGGACGGTTCAAATCATAGACAGTAAGATGAGTCAGACTTCTTGTACTTCAGTCGGCATTGTGCCTTTTCTATTTAATTGCGATGCAATTTCTGTGTTTCATCGTCAATACCAAGGTCCAAGGGATACAGTAAACCTGAAGTGAAGCATCGGAATCTCTAACTAGTGTCACAGGAATGTTTCAAAACATAGTCAGTAAGAGGCGTCAGTCTTCTTGTACTTAAGTCGGCATTGTGCCTTTTCTATTTTATTCTGATGCAATTTCTGTATACCATCGTCAATAAGAAGGTCCAAGGGATACTGTAAACCCGGAGTGAAGCGCCGGAATCTATAACTAGTGTCACAGGAATGGTTCAAATCATAGACTGTAAGAAGGGTCAGTCTTCTTGTACTTTAGTCGGCATTGTGCCTTTTGTACTTAAATCCGATGCAATTTCTGTGTTTCATCGTCAATAAGAAGGTCGAAGGGATACAGTAAACCTGGAGTGAAGCTTCTGATTCTATAACTAGTGTCACATGTATGGTTCAAAACATAGACAGTAAGAAGGGTCAGTCTACTTGTACTTAATTCTGCATTGTGCTTTTTGTATTTAATTCCGATGCAATTTCTGTGTTTCATCGTCAAAAAGAAGGTCCAAGGGACATAGTAAACCTGAAGTGAAGCATCGGTATTTATAACTAGTGTCACAGGAATGGTTCAAAACATAGTCAGTAAGAAGAGTCAGTCTTCTTGTACTTAAGTCGGCATTGTGCCTTTTCTATTTAATTCGATGCAATTTCTGTGTTTCATCGTCAATAAGAAAGTCCAAGGGATACAGTAAACCTGAAGTGAAGCATCGGAATCTATAACTAGTGTCACATGAATGGTTCAAAACATAGACAGTAAGAAGAGTCAGTCTTCTTGTACTTAAGTCGGCATTGTGCCTTTTGTATTTAATTCCGATGCAATTTCTGTGTTTCATCGTCAATTAGAAGGTACAAGGGATACAGTAAACCGGGAGTGAAGCATCGGAATCTATTACTAGTGTCACAGGAATGGTTTTAAACATAGACAGTAAGAAGAGTCAGTCTTCTTGTACTTAAGTCGGCATTTTGCCTTTTGTATTTTTATCCGATGCAATTTCTGTGTTTCATCGTCAATAAGAAGGTTTAAGGGATACAGTAAACCTGAAGTGAAGCATCAGAATCCATAACTAGTGTCACAAGAATGTTTCAAACATAGTCAGTAAGAAGAGTCAGTCTTCTTGTACTCAAGTCGGCATTGCGACTATTGTATTTAATTCCTATGCAATTTCTGTGTTTCATCGTCAATAAGAAGGTCAGAGGGATACAGTAATCCTGAAGTGAAGCATTGGAATCTATAAGTAGTGTCACAGGATTGGTTCAAAACAGAGACAGTAGGAAGAGTCAGTCTTCTTGTATTTAAGCCGGCATTGTGCCTTTTGTATTTTATTCGGATGCAATTTCTGTGTTTCATCGTCAATAAGAAGGTCCAAGGGATACAGTAAACCTGGAGTGAAGCATCGGAATCTATACCTAGTGTCACAGGAATTTGTTCAAATGATTAACAGTAAGAAGAGTCAGTCTTCTTGTACTTAAGTCGGCATTGTGCCTTTTCTATTTCATTCCGATGCAATATCTGTGTTTCATCGTCAATAAGAAGGTCCAAGGGATACAGTAAACCTGAAGTGAAGCAACGGAATCTATAACTAGTGTCACAGGAATGTTTCAAATCATAGTCAGTAAGAGGCGTCAGTCTTCTTGTACTTATGTCGGCATTGTGCCTTTTCTATTTTATTCTGATGCAATTTCTGTATATCATCGTCAATAAGAAGGTCCAAGGGATACTGTAAACCTGGAGTGAAGCGCCGGAATCTATAACTAGTGTCACAGGAATGGTTCAAATCATAGACTGTAAGAAGGGTCAGTCTTCTTGTACTTTAGTCGGCATTGTGCCTTTTGTACTAAAATCCGATGCAATTTCTGTGTTTCATCGTCAATAAGAGGGTCGAAGGGATACAGTAAACCTGGAGTGAAGCTTCTGAATCTATAACTAGTGTCACAGGTATGGTTCAAAACATAGACAATAAGAAGGGTCAGTCTACTTGTACTTAATTCTGCATTGTGCCTTTTGTATTTAATTCCGATGCAATTTCTGTGTTTCATCGTCAAAAAGAAGGTCCAAGGGACATAGTAAATCTGAAGTGAAGCATCGGTATTTATAACTAGTGTCACAGGAATGGTTCAAAACATAGTCAGTAAGAAGAGTCAGTCTTCTTGTACTTAAGTCGGCATTGTGCATTTTGTATTTAATTCCGATGCAATTTTTGTCTTTCATCGTCAATAAGAAGGACCAAGGGATACAGTAAACCTAGAGTGAAGCATCGGAATCTATAACTAGTGACACAGGGATGGTTCAAAACATAGACAGTAAGAAGAGTAAGTCTTCTTGTACCTAAGTCGGCATTGTGCCTTTTGTATTTAATTCCGATGCAATTTCTGTGTTTCATCGTCAATAAGAAGGTCAGAGGGATACAGTATACCTGAAGTGAAGTATCGGAATGTATAACTAGTGTCACAGGAATGGTTCAAAACATAGTCAGTAAGAAGAGTCAGTCTTCTTGTACTTAAGACGGCTTTGTGCCTTTTTTATTTAATTCCAATGCAATTTCTGTGTTTCATCGCTAATAAGAAGGTCAAAGGGATACAGTAAACCTGGAGTGAAGCATCGGAATCTATAACTAGTGTCACAGGGACGGTTCAAATCATAGACAGTAAGAAGAGTCAGACTTCTTTTACTTAAGTCAGCATTGTGCCTTTTGTATTTAATTCCGCTGCAATTTCTGTGTTTCATCGTCAATAAGAAGGTCCAAGGGATACAGTAAACCTGGAGTGAAGCATCGGAGTCTATAACTAGTGTCACAGGACAGGTTCAAAAATAGACAGTAAGAAGAGTCAATCTTCTTGTACTTAATTCAGCATTGTGCCTTTTGTATTTAATTCCGATGCAATTTCTGTGTTTCATCGTCAATAAGAAGGTCCAAGGGATACAGTAAACCTGGAGTGAAGCATCGGAGTCTATAACTAGTGTCACAGGACCATTTAAAAAATAGACAGTAATAAGAGTCAATCTTCTTGTACTTAATTCAGCATTGTGACTTTTCTATTTAATTCCGATGCAATTTCAGTGTTTCATAATCAATAAGAAGGTCCAAGGGTTACAGTAAACCTGATGTGAAGCATCGGAATCTATAACTAGTGTCACAGGTATGGTTTTAAACATAGACAGAAAGAAGAATCAGTCTTCTTGTACTGTAGTCGGCATTGTGCCTTTTGTATTTAATTCCGATGCAATTTCTGTGTTTCATTGTCAATAAGAAGGCCAGAGGGATACAGTAAACCAGAAGAGAAGCTTCGGAATCCATTACTAGTGTCACAGGAATGGTTCAAAACAAAGTCAGTAAGAAGAGTCAGTCTTCTTGTACGTAAGTCGGCATTGTGTCTTTTGTATTTAATTCCGATGCAATTTCTGTGTTACATCGTCAATAAGAAGGTCAGAGGGATACAGATTACCTGAATTGAAGAATCGGAATCTATAACTAGTGTCACAGGGATGGTTCAAACTATAGACAGTAAGAAGAGTCAGACTTCTTTTACTTAAGTCGGCATTGTGCCTTTTGTATTTAATTCCGATGCATTTTCTGTGCTTCATCGTCAATAAGAAGGTCCAAGGGATACAGTAAACCTAAAGTGAAGCATCGGAATCTACAACTAGTGTCACAGGAATGGTTCAAAACATAGTCGGTAAGAAGAGTCAGTCTTCTTGTCCTTATGTCGGCATTGTGCCTTTTGTATTTAATTCCGATGCATTTTCCGTGTTTCATCGTCAATAAGAAGGTCCAAGGGCTACAGTAAAACTGGAGTGAAGCATCGGAATCTATAACTAGTGTCACAGTGATGGTTCAAAACATAGACAGTAAGAAGAGCCAGACGTCTTGTACTTATGTCGGCATTGTGCCTTTTGTATTTAATTCCGATGCAATTTCTGTGTTTCATCGTCATTAAGAAGGTCCAAGGGATACAGAAAACCTGAAGTGAAGCATCAGAATCTATAACTAGTGGTACTGGGAGGGTTCAAAACATAGACAGTAGGAAAAGTCAGTCTTCTTGTACTTACGTCGGCATTGTGCCTTTTGTATTTAATTCCGATGCAATTTCTGTGTTACATCGTCAATAAGAAGGTCCAAGGGAAACAGTAAACCTGAAGTGATGCATCGGAATCTATAACTAGTGTCACAGGAGTGGTTCAAAACATTGACAGTAAGAAGAGTCAGTCTTCTTGTCCTAAAGTCACATTGTGCCTTTTGTATTTAATTCCGATGCAATTTCTGTGTTTCATCGTCAATATGAAGGTCAGAGGGATACAAAACCTGAAGTGAAGCATCGCAATCTATAACTAGTGTCACAGGAATGGTTCAAAACATAGTCAGTAAGAAGAGTCAGTCTTTTTGTACTTAAGACGGCATTGTGCCTTTTGTGTTTAATTCCGATGCAATTTCTGTGTTTCATCGTCAATAAGACGGTCCAAGGGATACAGTAAACCTGAAGTGAAGCATCGGAATCTATTACTAGTGTCACAGGAATGGTTCAAAACATAGACAGTAAGATGAGTCAGTCTTCTTGTACTTAAGTAGGCATTGTGCCTTTTGTATTTAATTCCGATGCAATTTCTGGGTTTCATCGTCAATAAGAAGATCAGAGGGATACAGTAAACCTGATGTGAAGCATCGGAATCCATAACTAGTGTCACAGGAATGGTTCAAAACATTGACAGTAGGATGAGACAGTCTTTCTTGTACTTAAGTCGGCATTGTGCCTTTTGTATTTAATTCCGATGCAATTTCTGTGTTTCATCGTCAATAAGAAGGTCCAAGGGATACAGTAAACCTGAAGTGAAGCATCGGAATCTATAACTAGTGTCACAGGTATGGTTCAAAATATTGACAGTAGGAAGAGTCAGTCTTCTTGTACTTAAGTCGGCATTGTGCTTATTTTATTTAATTCCAATGCAATTTCTGTTTTTCATCGTCAATAAGAAGGTCCAAGGAATACAGTAAACCTGAAGTGAATAATCGTAATCTAAAACTTGTGTCACAGGAATGGTTAAAAACATAGACAGTAAGAAGAGTCAGTCTTCTTGTATTTAAGTCGGTATGGTGATATTCGTTTTTAATTCCGATGCAATTTCTGTGTTTCATCGTCAATACGAAGGCCCAAGGGATACAGTAAACCTGAAGTGAAGCATCGGGATCTATAACTAGTGTCACAGGAATGGTTCAAAACATAGTCAGTAAGAAGAGTCAGTCTTCTTCTACTTAAGTCGGCATTGTTCTTTTGTATTTAATTCCGATGCAATTTCTGTGTTTCATCGTCAATAAGAAGGTCCAAGGGATACAGTAAACCTGAAGTGAATCATCGGAATCTATAACTAGTGTCACAGGAATGGGTCAAAACATAGACAGTAAGAAGGGTCAGTCTCCTTGTACTTAAGTCGGCATTGTGCCTTTTTAATTTAATTCCGAAGCTATTTCTGTGTTTCATCGTCAATAAGAAGGTCCCAGGGATACAGTAAAACTGAAGTCAAGCATCGGAATCTATAAATATTGTCACAGGAGTGGTTCAAAACATAGAAAGTAAGAAGAGTCAGTCTTCTTGTACTTAAGTCGGCATTGTTCATTTGTATTTAATTCCAATGCAATTTCTTTGTTTCATCGTCAATAAGAAGGTCCAAGGGATACAGCAAACCTGAAGTGAAGCATAGGAATCTATAACTAGTGTCACAGGAATGGTTCAAAACATAGGCAGTAAGAAGGGTCAGTCTTCTTGTACTTAAGTCGGCATTGTGCCTTTTGTATTTAATTCCGATGCAATTTCTGTGTTTCATCGTCAATAAGATGGTCCAAGGGATACAGTAAAACTGAAGTCAAGCATCGGAATCTATAAATAGTGTCACAGGAATGGTTCAAAAACATAGCCAGTAAGAAGAGTCAGTCTTCTTGTACTTAAGTCGGCATTGTTCATTTGTATTTAATTCCAATGCAATTTCTGTGTTTCATCGTCAATAAGAAGGTGCAAGGGATACAGTAAACCTGAAGTGATGCATCGGATTCTATAACTAGTGTCACAGGAATGGTTCAATACATAGACAGTAAGAAGGGTCAGTCTTCTTGTACTTTAGTCGGCCTTGTGCCTTTTGTATTTAAGTCCGATGCAATTTCTGTGTTTTATCGTCAATAAGAAGGTCAGAGGGATACAGTAAAACAGAAGTCAAGCATCGGAATCTATAACTAGTGTCACAGGAATGGTTCAAAATATAGCCAGTAAGAAGAGTCAGTCTTCTTGTACTTAAGTAGGCATAGTGGCGTTTCTATTTAATTCCGATGCAATTTCTGTGTTTCCTCGTCCATAAGAAGGTCAGAGGGATACAGTAAACCTGAAGTGAAGCATCGGAATCTATAACTAGTGTCACAGGAATGGTTCAAAACATAGACAGTAAGAAGGGTCAGTCTTCTTGTACTTAAGTCGGCTTTGTGCCTTTTGTATTTAATTCCGATGCAATTTCTGTGTTTCATCGTCAGTATGAAGGTCCAAGGGATACAGTAAAACTGATGTCAAGCATCGGAATCTATAACTAGTGTCACAGGAATGTTTCAAAATATAGCCAGTATGAAGAGTCAGTCTTCTTGTACTTAAGTAGGCATAGTGGCGTTTCTATTAAATTCCGATGCAATTTCTGTGTTTCCTCGTCAATAAGAAGGTCAGAGGGATACAGTAAACCTGAAGTGAAGCATCGGGATCTATAACTAGTGTCACAGGAATGGTTCATACATAGTCAGTAAGAAGAGTCAGTCTTCATGTACTTAAGTCGGCATTGTTCATTTGTATTTAATTCCGATGCAATTTCTGTGTTTCCTCGTCAATAAGAAGGTCAGAGGGATACAGTAAACCTGAAGTGAAGCATCGGAATCTATAACTAGTGTCACAGGAATGGTTCAAAACATAGACAGTAAGAAGGGTCAGTCTTCTTGTACTTAAGTCTGCATTGTGCCTTTTGTATTTAATTCCGATGCAATTCTGTGTTTCATCGTCAATAAGAAGGTCAGAGGGATACAGTAAAACAGAAGTCAAGCATCGTAATCTATAACTAGTGTCACAGGAATGGTTCAAATATAGCCAGTAAGAAGAGTCAGTCTTCTTAAACTTAAGTAGGCATAGTGGCGTTTCTATTTAATTCCGATGCAATTTCTGTGTTTCCTCGTCAATAAGAAGGTCAGAGGGATACAGTAAACCTGAAGTGAAGCATCGGAATCTGTAACTAGTGTCACAGGAATGTTTCAAAACATAGACAGTAAGAAGGGTCAGTCTTCTTGTACTTAAGTCGGTATTGTGCCTTTTGTATTTAATTCCTATGCAATTTATATGTTTCATCGTCAATAAGAAGGTCAGAGGGATACAGTAAAACAGAAGTCAAGCATCTGAATCTATAACTAGTGTAACAGGAATGGTTCAAAATATAGCCAGTAAGAAGAGTCAGTCTTCTTAAACTTAAGTAGGCATAGTGGCGTTTCTATTTAATTCCGATGCAATTTCTGTGTTTCCTCGTCAATAAGAAGGTCAGAGGGATACAGTAAACCTGAAGTGAAGCATCGGAATCTATAAATAGTGTCACAGGAATGGTTCTTAACATAGCCAGTAAGAAGAGTCAGTCTTCTTGTACTTAAGTCGGCATTGTTCATTTGTATTTAATTCCGATGCAATTTCTGTGTTTCATCGTCAATAAGAAGGTCAAAGAGATGCAGTAAACCTGAAGTGAAGCATCGGAATCTATAACTAGTGTCACAGGAATGGTTCAAAACATAGACAGTAAAAGGGTCAGTCTTCTTGTACTTAAGTCGGCATTGTGCCTTTTGTATTTAATTCCGATGCAAGTTCTGTGTATCCTCGTCAATAAGAAGGTCAGAGGGATACAGAAAACCTGAAGTGAAGCATCGGAATCTATAACTAGTGTCACAGGAATGGTTCAAAGCATAGACAGTAAGAAGGGTCAGTCTTCTTGTACTTAAGTCGGCATTGTGCCTTTTGTATTTAATTCCGATGCAATTCTGTGTTTCATCGTCAATAAGAAGGTCCAAGGGATACAGTAAAACAGAAGTCAAGCATCGGAATCTATAACTAGTGTCACAGGAATGTTTCAAAATATAGCCAGTATGAAGAGTCAGTCTTCTTGTACTTAAGTCTGCATTGTGCCTTTTGTATTTAATTCCGATGCAATTCTGTCTTTCATCGTCAATAAGAAGGTCCAAGGGATACAGTAAAACTGAAGTCAAGCATCGGAATCTATAACTAGTGTCACAGGAATGGTTCAAAATATAGCCAGTATGAAGAGTCAGTCTTCTTGTACTTAAGTCGGCATTGGTCCTTTTGTATTTAATTCCGATGCAATTTCTGTGTTTCATCGTCAATAAGAAGGTCAGAGGGATACAGTAAAACAGAAGTCAAGCATCGGAATCTATAACTAATGTCACAGGAATGGTTCAAAATATAGCCAGGAAGAAGAGCCAGTCTTCTTAAACTTAAGTAGGCATAGTGGCGTTTCTATTTAATTCCGATGCAATTTCTGTGTTTCCTCGTTAATAAGAAGGTCAGAGGGATACAGTAAACCTGAAGTGAAGCATCGGAATCTATAACTAGTGTCACAGGAATGGTGCAAAACATAGACAGTAAGAAGGGTCAGTCTTCTTGTACTTAAGTCGGCATTGTGCCTTTTGTATTTAATTCCGATGCAATTTCTGTGTTTCCTCGTCAATAAGAAGGTCAGAGGGATACAGTAAACCTGAAGTGAAGCAACGGAATCTATAACTAGTGTCACAGGAATGGTTCAAAACATAGACAGTTTGAAGGGTCAGTCTTCTTGTACTTCAGTCTGCATTGTGCCTTTTGTATTTAATTCCGATGCAATTCTGTGTTTCATCGTCAATAAGAAGGTCCAAGGGATGCAGTAAACCTAAAGTGAAGCATCGGAATCTATAACTAGTGTCACAGGAATGGTTCAAAATATAGCCAGTAAGAAGAGTCAGTCTTCTTAAACTTAAGTAGGCATAGTGGCGTTTCTATTTAATTCCGATGCAATTTCTGTGTTACCTCATCAATAAGAAGGTCAGAGGGATACAGTAAACCTTAAGTGAAGCATCGGAATTTATAACTAGTGTCACAGGAATGGGTCATAACATAGACTGTAAGAAGGGTCAGTCTTCTTGTACTTAAGTCTGCATTGTGCCTTTTGTATTTAATTCCGATGCAATTCTGTGTTTCATCGTCAATAAGAAGGTACAAGGGATACAGTAAAACTGAAGTCAAGCATCGGAATCTATAACTAGTATCACAGGAATGGTTCAAAATATAGCCAGTATGAAGAGTCAGTCTTCTTGTACTTAAGTCGGCATTGTGACTTTTGTATTTAATTCCGATGCAATTTCTGTGTTTCATCGTCAATAAGAAGGTCAAAGGGGTTACAGTAAAACAGAAGTCAAGCATCGGAATCTATAACTAGTGTCACAGGAATGGTTCAAAATATAGCCAGTAAGAAGTGTCAGTCCTCTTAAACTTAAGTAGGCATAGTGGCGTTTCTGTTAAATTCCGATGCAATTTCCGTGTTTCCTCGTCAATAATAAGGTCAGAGGGATACAGTAAAACAGAAGTCAAGCATCGGAATCTATAACTAGTGTCAGAGGAATGGATCAAAACATAGACAGTTAGAAGGGTCAGTCTTCTTGTACTTAAGTCGGCATTGTGCATTTTGTATTTAATTCCGATGCAATTCTGTGTTTCATCCTCAATAAGAAGGTCCAAGGGATACAGTAAAACAGAAGTCAAGCATCGGAATCTATAACTAGTGCCACAGGAATGGTTCAAAATATAAACAGCAAGAAGAGTCAGTCTTCTTAAACTTAAGTAGGCATAGTGGCGTTTCTATTTAATTCCGATGCAATTTCTGTGTTTCCTCGTCAATAAGAAGGTCAGAGGGATACAGTAAACCTGAAGTGAAGCATCGGAATCTATAACTAGTGTCACAGGAATGGTTCAAAACATAGACAATAAGAAGGGTCAGCCTTCTTGTACTTAAGTCGGCATTGTGCCTTTTGTATTTAATTCCAATGCAATTCTGTGTTTCATCGTCTATAAGAAGGTCCAAGGGATGCAGTAAAACAGAAGTCAAGCATCGGAATCTATAACTAGTGTCACAGGAATGGTTCAAAATATAGCCAGTAAGAAGAGTCAGTCTTCTTAAACCTAAGTAGGCATAGTGGCGTTTCTATTTAATTCCGATGCAATTTCTGTGTTTCCTCGTCAATAAGAAGGCCAGAGGGATACAGTAAACCTGAAGTGAAGCATCGGAATCTATAACTAGTGTCACAGGAATGGTTAAAACATAGACAGTAAGAAGGGTCAGTCTTCTTGTACTTAAGTCGGCATTGTGCCTTTTGTATTTAATTCCGATGCAATTTCTGTGTTTCCTCGTCAATAAGAAGGTCAGAGGGATACAGTAAACCTGAAGTGAAGCATCGGAATCTATAACTAGTGTCACAGGAATGGTTCAAATCATAGACAGTATGAAGGGTCAGTCTTCTTGTACTTAAGTCTGCATTGTGCCTTATGTATTTAATTCCGATGCAATTCTGTGTTTCATCGTCAATAAGAAGGTCCAAGGGATACAGTAAAACTGAAGTCAAGCATCGGAAACTATAACTAGTGTCACAGGAATGGTTCAAAATATAGCCAGTATGAAGAGTCAGTCTTCTTGTACTTAAGTCGGCATTGTGCCTTTTGTATTTAATTCCGATGCAATTTCTGCGTTTCATCGTCAATAAGAAGGTCCAAGGGATGCAGTAAACCTGAAGTGAAGCATCGGAATCTATAACTAGTGACACAGGAATGGTTCAAAATATAGCCAGTAAGAAGAGTCAGTCTTCTTAAACTTAAGTAGGCATAGTGGCGTTTCTATTTAATTCCGATGCAACTTCTGTGTTTCCTCGTCAATAAGAAGGTCAGAGGGATACAGTAAACCTGAAGTGAAGCATCGGAATCTATAACTAGTGTCGCAGGAATGGTTCAAGGCATAGACAGTAAGAAGGGTCAGTCTTCTTGTACTTAAGTCGGCATTGTGCCTTTTGTATTTAATTCCGATGCAATTCTGTGTTTCATCGTCAATAAGAAGGTCCAAGGGATACAGTAAAACAGATGTCGAGCATCGGAATCAATAACTAGTGTCACAGGAATGGTTCAAAATATAGCCAGTATGAAGAGTCAGTCTTCTTGTACTTAAGTCGGCATTGGTCCTTTTGTATTTAATTCCGATGCAATTTCTGTGTTTCATCGTCAATAAGAAGGTCAGAGGGATACAGTAAAACAGAAGTCAAGCATCGGAATCTATAACTAGTGTCACAGGAATGGTTCAAAATATAGCCAGGAAGAAGAGCCAGTCTTCTTAAACTTAAGTAGGCATAGTGTCGTTTCTATTTAATTCCGATGCAATTTCTGTGTTTCCTCGTTAATAAGAAGGTCAGAGGGATACAGTAAACCTGAAGTGAAGCATCGGAATCTATAACTAGTGTCACAGGAATGGTTCAAAACATAGACAGTAAGAAGGGTCAGTCTTCTTGTACTTAAGTCGGCATTGTGCCTTTTGTATTTAATTCCGATGCAATTTCTGTGTTTCCTCGTCAATAAGAAGGTCAGAGGGATACAGTAAACCTGAAGTGAAGCAACGGAATCTATAACTAGTGTCACAGGAATGGTTCAAAACATAGACAGTTTGAAGGGTCAGTCTTCTTGTACTTAAGTCTGCATTGTGCCTTTTGTATTTAATTCCGATGCAATTCTGTGTTTCATCGTCAATAAGAAGGTCCAAGGGATGCAGTAAACCTAAAGTGAAGCATCGGAATCTATAACTAGTGTCACAGGAATGGTTCAAAATATAGCCAGTAAGAAGAGTCAGTCTTCTTAAACTTAAGTAGGCATAGTGGCGTTTCTATTTAATTCCGATGCAATTTCTGTGTTTCCTCATCAATAAGAAGGTCAGAGGGATACAGTAAACCTTAAGTGAAGCATCGGAATTTATAACTAGTGTCACAGGAATGGGTCATAACATAGACTGTAAGAAGGGTCAGTCTTCTTGTACTTAAGTCTGCATTGTGCCTTTTGTATTTAATTCCGATGCAATTCTGTGTTTCATCGTCAATAAGAAGGTACAAGGGATACAGTAAAACTGAAGTCAAGCATCGGAATCTATAAATAGTATCACAGGAATGGTTCAAAATATAGCCAGTATGAAGAGTCAGTCTTCTTGTACTTAAGTCGGCATTGTGCCTTTTGTATTTAATTCCGATGCAATTTCTGTGTTTCATCGTCAATAAGAAGGTCAAAGGGGTTACAGTAAAACAGAAGTCAAGCATCGGAATCTATAACTAGTGTCACAGGAATGGTTCAAAATATAGCCAGTAAGAAGAGTCAGTCCTCTTAAACTTAAGTAGGCATAGTGGCGTTTCTGTTTAATTCCGATGCAATTTCTGTGTTTCCTCGTCAATAATAAGGTCAGAGGGATACAGTAAACCTGAAGTGAAGCATCGGAATCTATAACTAGTGTCACAGGAATGGATCAAAACATAGACAGTTAGAAGGGTCAGTCTTCTTGAACTTAAGTCGGCATTGTGCATTTTGTATTTAATTCCGATGCAATTCTGTGTTTCATCCTCAATAAGAAGGTCCAAGGGATACAGTAAAACAGAAGTCAAGCATCGGAATCTATAACTAGTGCCACAGGAATGGTTCAAAATATAAACAGTAAGAAGAGTCAGTCTTCTTAAACATAAGTAGGCATAGTGGCGTTTCTATTTAATTCCGATGCAATTTCTGTATTTCCTCGTCAATAAGAAGGTCAGAGGGATACAGTAAACCTGAAGTGAAGCATCGGAATCTATAACTAGTGTCACAGGAATAGTTCAAAACATAGACAATAAGAAGGGTCAGCCTTCTTGTACTTAAGTCGGCATTGTGCCTTTTGTATTTAATTCCAATGCAATTCTGTGTTTCATCGACTATAAGAAGGTCCAAGGGATACAGTAAAACAGAAGTCAAGCATCGGAATCTATAACTAGTGTCACAGGAATGGTTCAAAATATAGCCAGTAAGAAGAGTCAGTCTTCTTAAACTTAAGTAGGCATAGTGGCGTTTCTATTTAATTCCGATGCAATTTCTGTGTTTCCTCGTCAATAAGAAGGTCAGAGGGATACAGTAAACCTGAAGTGAAGCATCGGAATCTATAACTAGTGTCACAGGAATGGTTAAAACATAGACAGTAAGAAGGGTCAGTCTTCTTGTACTTAAGTCGGCATTGTGCCTTTTGTATTTAATTCCGATGCAATTTCTGTGTTTCCTCGTCAATAAGAAGGTCAGAGGGATACAGTAAACCTGAAGTGAAGCATCGGAATCTATAACTAGTGTCACAGGAATGGTTCAAATCATAGACAGTATGAAGGGTCAGTCTTCCTGTACTTAAGTCTGCATTGTGCCTTCTGTATTTAATTCCGATGCAATTCTGTGTTTCATCGTCAATAAGAAGGTCCAAGGGATACAGTAAAACTGAAGTCAAGCATCGGAATCTATAACTAGTGTCACAGGAATGGTTCAAAATATAGCCAGTATGAAGAGTCAGTCTTCTTGTACATAAGTCGGCATTGTGCCTTTTGTATTTAATTCCGATGCAATTTCTGCGTTTCATCGTCAATAAGAAGGTCCAAGGGATGCAATAAACCTGAAGTGAAGCATCGGAATCTATAACTAGTGACACAGGAATGGTTCAAAATATAGCCAGTAAGAAGAGTCAGTCTTCTTAAACTTAAGTAGGCATAGTGGCGTTTCTATTTAATTCCGATGCAACTTCTGTGTTTCCTCGTCAATAAGAAGGTCAGAGGGATACAGTAAACCTGAAGTGAAGCATCGGAATCTATAACTAGTGTCGCAGGAATGGTTCAAGGCATAGACAGTAAGAAGGGTCAGTCTTCTTGTACTTAAGTCGGCATTGTGCCTTTTGTATTTAATTCCGATGCAATTCTGTGTTTCATCGTCAATAAGAAGGTCCAAGGGATACAGTAAAACAGAGGTCAAGCATCGGAATCTATAACTAGTGTCACAGGAATGTTTCAAAATATAGCCAGTATGAAGAGTCAGTCTTCTTGTACTTAAGTCTGCATTGTGCCTTTTGTATTTAATTCCGATGCAATTCTGTGTTTCATCGTCAATACGATGGTCCAAGGGATACAGTAAAACTGAAGTCAAGCATCGGAATCTATAACTAGTGTCACAGGAATGGTTCAAAATATAGCCAGTATGAAGAGTCAGTCTTCTTGTACTGAAGTCGGCACTGTGCCTTTTGTATTTAATGTCGATGCAATTTCTGTGTTTCATCGTCAATTAGAAGGTCCAAGGGATGCAGTAAACCTGAAGTGAAGCATCGGAATCTATAGCTAGTGTCACAGGAATGGTTCAAAATATAGCCAGTAAGAAGAGTCAGTCTTCTTAAACTTAAGTAGGCATAGTGGCGTTTCTATTTAATTTCGATGCAATTTCTGTGTTTCCTCGTCAATAAGAAGGTCAGAGGGATACAGTAAACCTTAGGTGAAGCATCGGAATCTATAACTAGTGTCACAGGAATGGGTCAAAACATAGACAGTAAGAAGTGTCAGTCTTCTTGTACTTAAGTCTGCATTGTGCCTTTTGTATTTAATTCCGATGAATTCTGTGTTTCATCGTCAATAAGAAGGTCCAAGGGATACAGTAAAACTGAAGTCAAGCATCGGAATCTATAACTAGTGTCACAGGAATGGTTCAAAATATAGCCAGTATGAAGAGTCAGTCTTCTTGTACTTAAGTCGGCATTGTGCCTTTTGTATTTAATTCCGATGCAATTTCTGTGTTTCATCGTCAATAAGAAGGTCAGAGGGATACAGTAAGACAGAAGTCAAGCATCGGAATCCATAACTAGTGTCACAGGAATGGTTCAAAATATAGCCAGTAAGAAGAGTCAGTCTTCTTAAACTTAAGTAGGCATAGTGGCGTTTCTGTTTAATTCCGATGCAATTTCTGTGTTTCCTCGTCAATAATAAGGTGAGAGGGATACAGTAAACCTGAAGTGAAGCATCGGAATCTATAACTAGTGTCACAGGAATGGTTCAAAACATAGACAGTAAGAAGGGTCAGTGATCTTGTACTTAAGTCGGCATTGTGCCTTTTGTATTTAATTCCGATGCAATTCTGTGTTTCATCGTCAATAAGAAGGTCCAAGGGATACAGTAAAACAGAGGTCAAGCATCGGAATCTATAACTAGTGTCACAGGAATGGTTCAAAATATAGCCAGTATGAAGAGTCAGTCTTCTTGTACTTAAGTCGGCATTGGTCCTTTTGTATTTAATTCCGATGCAATTTCTGTGTTTCATCGTCAATAAGAAGGTCAGAGGGATACAGTAAAACAGAAGTCAAGCATCGGAATCTATAACTAGTGTCACAGGAATGGTTCAAAATATAGCCAGGAAGAAGAGCCAGTCTTCTTAACCTTAAGTAGGCATAGTGTCGTTTCTATTTAATTCCGATGCAATTTCTGTGTTTCCTCGTTAATAAGAAGGTCAGAGGGATACAGTAAACCTGAAGTGAAGCATCGGAATCTATAACTAGTGTCACAGGAATGGTTCAAATCATAGACATTATGAAGGGTCAGTCTTCTTGTACTTAAGTCTGCATTGTGCCTTTTGTATTTAATTCCGATGCAATTCTGTGTTTCATCGTCAATAAGAAGGTTCAAGGGATACAGTAAAACTGAAGTCAAGCATCGGAATCTATAACTAGTGTCACAGGAATGGTTCAAAATATAGCCAGTATGAAGAGTCAGTCTTCTTGTACTTAAGTCGGCATTGTGCCTTTTGTATTTAATTCCGATGCAATTTCTGCGTTTCATCGTCAATAAGAAGGTCCAAGGGATGCAGTAAACCTGAAGTCAAGCATCGGAATCTATAACTAGTGACACAGGAATGGTTCAAAATATAGCCAGTAAGAAGAGTCAGTCTTCTTAAACTTAAGTAGGCATAGTGGCGTTTCTATTTAATTCCGATGCAACTTCTGTGTTTCCTCGTCAATAAGAAGGTCAGAGGGATACAGTAAACCTGAAGTGAAGCATCGGATTCTATAACTAGTGTCGCAGGAATGGTTCAAGGCATAGACAGTAAGAAGGGTCAGTCTTCTTGTACTTAAGTCGGCATTGTGCCTTTTGTATTTAATTCCGATGCAATTCTGTGTTTCATCGTCAATAAGAAGGTCCAAGGGATACAGTAAAACAGAGGTCAAGCATCGGAATCTATAACTAGTGTCAGAGGAATGGTTCAAAATATAGCCAGTATGAAGAGTCAGTCTTCTTGTACTTAAGTCGGCATTGGTCCTTTTGTATTTAATTCCGATGCAATTTCTGTGTTTCATCGTCAATAAGAAGGTCAGAGGGATACAGTAAAACAGAAGTCAAGCATCGGAATCTATAACTAGTGTCACAGGAATGGTTCAAAATATAGCCAGGAAGAAGAGCCAGTCTTCTTAAACTTAAGTAGGCATAGTGTCGTTTCTATTTAATTCCGATGCAATTTCTGTGTTTCCTCGTTAATAAGAAGGTCAGTGGGATACAGTAAACCTGAAGTGAAGCATCGGAATCTATAAGTAGTGTCACAGGAATGGTTCAAACATAGACAGTAAGAAGGGTCAGTCTTCTTGTACTTAAGTCGGCATTGTGCCTTTTGTATTTAATTCCGATGCAATTTCTGTGTTTCCTCGTCAATACGTAGGTCAGAGGGATACAGTAAACCTGAAGTGAAGCAACGGAATCTATAACTAGTGTCACAGGAATGGTTCAAAACATAGACAGTTTGAAGGGTCAGTCTTCTTGTACTTAAGTCTGCATTGTGCCTTTTGTATTTAATTCCGATGCAATTCTGTGTTTCATCGTCAATAAGAAGGTCCAAGGGATGCAGTAAACCTAAAGTGAAGCATCGGAATCTATAACTAGTGTCACAGGAATGGTTCAAAATATAGCCAGTAAGAAGAGTCAGTCTTCTTAAACTTAAGTAGGCATAGTGGCGTTTCTATTTAATTCCGATGCAATTTCTGTGTTTCCTCATCAATAAGAAGGTCAGAGGGATACAGTAAACCTTAAGTGAAGCATCGGAATTTATAACTAGTGTCACAGGAATGGGTCATAACATAGACTGTAAGAAGGGTCAGTCTTCTTGTACTTAAGTCTGCATTGTGCCTTTTGTATTTAATTCCGATGCAATTCTGTGTTTCATCGTCAATAAGAAGGTACAAGGGATACAGTAAAACTGAAGTCAAGCATCGGAATCTATAACTAGTATCACAGGAATGGTTCAAAATATAGCCAGTATGAAGAGTCAGTCTTCTTGTACTTAAGTCGGCATTGTGCCTTTTGTATTTAATTCCGATGCAATTTCTGTGTTTCATCGTCAATAAGAAGGTCAAAGGGGTTACAGTAAAACAGAAGTCAAGCATCGGAATCTATAACTAGTGTCACAGGAATGGTTCAAAATATAGCCAGTAAGAAGAGTCAGTCCTCTTAAACTTAAGTAGGCATAGTGGCGTTTCTGTTTAATTCCGATGCAATTTCTGTGTTTCCTCGTCAATAATAAGGTCAGAGGGATACAGTAAACCTGAAGTGAAGCATCGGAATCTATAACTAGTGTCACAGGAATGGATCAAAACATAGACAGTTAGAAGGGTCAGTCTTCTTGTACTTAAGTCGGCATTGTGCATTTTGTATTTAATTCCGATGCAATTCTGTGTTTCATCCTCAATAAGAAGGTCCAAGGGATACAGTAAAACAGAAGTCAAGCATCGGAATCTATAACTAGTGCCACAGGAATGGTTCAAAATATAAACAGTAAGAAGAGTCAGTCTTCTTAAACTTAAGTAGGCATAGTGGCGTTTCTATTTAATTCCGATGCAATTTCTGTGTTTCCTCGTCAATAAGAAGGTCAGAGGGATACAGTAAACCTGAAGTGAAGCATCGGAATCTATAACTAGTGTAACAGGAATGGTTCAAAACATAGACAATAAGAAGGGTCAGCCTTCTTGTACTTAAGTCGGCATTGTGCCTTTTGTATTTAATTCCAATGCAATTCTGTGTTTCTTCGTCTATAAGAAGGTCCAAGGGATACAGTAAAACAGAAGTCAAGCATCGGAATCTATAACTAGTGTCACAGGAATGGTTCAAAATATAGCCAGTAAGAAGAGTCAGTCTTCTTTAACTTAAGTAGGCATAGTGGCGTTTCTATTTAATTCCGATGCAATTTCTGTGTTTCCTCGTCAATAAGAAGGTCAGAGGGATACAGTAAACCTGAAGTGATGCATCGGAATCTATAACTTGTGTCACAGGAATGGTTAAAACATAGACAGTAAGAAGGGTCAGTCTTCTTGTACTTAAGTCGGCATTGTGCCTTTTGTATTTAATTCCGATGCAATTTCTGTGTTTCCTCGTCAATAAGAAGGTCAGAGGGATACAGTAAACCTGAAGTGAAGCATCGGAATCTATAACTAGTGTCACAGGAATGGTTCAAATCATAGACAGTATGAAGGGTCAGTCTTCTTGTACTTAAGTCTGCATTGTGCCTTTTGTATTTAATTCCGATGCAATTCTGTGTTTCATCGTCAATAAGAAGGTCCAAGGGATACAGTAAAACTGAAGTCAAGCATCGGAATCTATAACTAGTGTCACAGGAATGGTTCAAAATATAGCCAGTATGAAGAGTCAGTCTTCTTGTACATAAGTCGGCATTGTGCCTTTTGTATTTAATTCCGATGCAATTTCTGCGTTTCATCGTCAATAAGAAGGTCCAAGGCATGCAATAAACCTGAGGTGAAGCATCGGAATCTATAACTAGTGACACAGGAATGGTTCAAAATATAGCCAGTAAGAAGAGTCAGTCTTCTTAAACTTAAGTAGGCATAGTGGCGTTTCTATTTAATTCAGATGCAACTTCTGTGTTTCCTCGTCAATATGAAGGTCAGAGGGATACAGTAAACCTGAAGTGAAGCATCGGAATCTATAACTAGTGTCGCAGGAATGGTTCAAGGCATAGACAGTAAGAAGGGTCAGTCTTCTTGTACTTAAGTCGGCATTGTGCCTTTTGTATTTAATTCCGATGCAATTCTGTGTTTCATCGTCAATAAGAAGGTCCAAGGGATACAGTAAAACAGAGGTCAAGCATCGGAATCTATAACTAGTGTCACAGGAATGTTTCAAAATATAGCCAGTATGAAGAGTCAGTCTTCTTGTACTTAAGTCTGCATTGTGCCTTTTGTATTTAATTCCGATGCAATTCTGTGTTTCATCGTCAATACGAAGGTCCAAGGGATACAGTAAAACTGAAGTCAAGCATCGGAATCTATAACTAGTGTCACAGGAATGGTTCAAAATATAGCCAGTATGAAGAGTCAGTCTTCTTGTACTGAAGTCGGCACTGTGCCTTTTGTATTTAATGTCGATGCAATTTCTGTGTTTCATCGTCAATTAGAAGGTCCAAGGGATGCAGTAAACCTGAAGTGAAGCATCGGAATCTATAGCTAGTGTCACAGGAATGGTTCAAAATATAGCCAGTAAGAAGAGTCAGTCTTCTTAAACTTAAGTAGGCATAGTGGCGTTTCTATTTAATTTCGATGCAATTTCTGTGTTTCCTCGTCAATAAGAAGGTCAGAGGGATACAGTAAACCTTAGGTGAAGCATCGGAATCAATAACTAGTGTCACAGGAGTGGGTCAAAACATAGACAGTAAGAAGTGTCAGTCTTCTTGCACTTAAGTCTGCATTGTGCCTTTTGTATTTAATTCCGATGCAATTCTGTGTTTCATCGTCAATAAGAAGGTCCAAGGGATACAGTAAAACTGAAGTCAAGCATCGGAATCTATAACTAGTGTCACAGGAATGGTTCAAAATATAGCCAGTATGAAGAGTCAGTCTTCTTGTACTTAAGTCGGCATTGTGCCTTTTGTATTTAATTCCGATGCAATTTCTGTGTTTCATCGTCAATAAGAAGGTCAGAGGGATACAGTAAGACAGAAGTCAAGCATCGGAATCCATAACTAGTGTCACAGGAATGGTTCAAAATATAGCCAGTAAGAAGAGTCAGTCTTCTTAAACTTAAGTAGGCATAGTGGCGTTTCTGTTTAATTCCGTGGCAATTTCTGTGTTTCCTCGTCAATAATAAGGTGAGAGGGATACAGTAAACCTGAAGTGAAGCATCGGAATCTATAACTAGTGTCACAGGAATGGTTCAAAACATAGACAGTAAGAAGGGTCAGTGATCTTGTACTTAAGTCGGCATTGTGCCATTTGTATTTAATTCCGATACAATTCGGTGTTTCATCGTCAATAAGAAGGTCCAAGGGATACAGTAAAACAGAAGTCAAGCATCGGAATCTATAACTAGTGTCACAGGAATGGTTCAAAATATAGCCAGTAAGAAGAGTCAGTCTTCTAAAACTTAAGTAGGCATAGTGGCGTTTCTATTTAATTCCGATGCAATTTCTGTGATTCCTCGTCAATAAGAAGGTCAGAGGGATACAGAAAACCTGAAGTGAAGCATCGGAATCTATAACTAGTGTCACAGGAATGGATCAAAACATAGACAGTTAGAAGGGTCAGTCGTCTTGTTCTTAAGTCGGCATTGTGCCTTTTGTATTTAATTCCGATGCAATTCTGTGTTTTATCCTCAATAAGAAGGTCCAAGGGATACAGTAAAACAGAAGTCAAGCATCGGAATCTATAACTAGTGTCACAGGAATGGTTCAAAATATAAACAGTAAGAAGAGTCAGTCTTCTTAAACTTAAGTAGGCATAGTGGCGTTTCTATTTAATTCCGATGCAATTCTGTGTTTTATCCTCAATAAGAAGGTCCAAGGGATACAGTAAAACAGAAGTCAAGCATCGGAATCTATAACTAGTGTCACAGGAATGGTTCAAAATATAAACAGTAAGAAGAGTCAGTCTTCTTAAACTTAAGTAGGCATAGTGGCGTTTCTATTTAATTCCGATGCAATTTCTGTGTTTCCTCGTCAATAAGAAGGTCAGAGGGATACAGTAAACCTGAAGTGAAGCATCGGAATCTATAACTAGTGTCACAGGAATGGTTCAAAACATAGACAGTAAGAAGGGTCAGTCTTCTTGTACTTAAGTCGGCATTGTGCCTTTTGTATTTAATTCCAATGCAATTCTGTTTTTCATCGTCTATAAGAAAGTCCAAGGGATACAGTAAAACAGAAGTCAAGCATCGGAATCTATAACTAGTGTCGCAGGAATGGTTCAAATTATAAACAGTAAGAAGAGTCAGTCTTCTTAAACTTAAGTAGGCATAGTGGCGTTTCTATTTAATTCCGATGCAATTACTGTGTTTCCTCGTCAATAAGAAGGTCAGAGGGATACAGTAAACCTGAAGTGAAGCATCGGAATCTATAACTAGTGTCACAGGAATGGTTCAAAACATAGACAGTAAGAAGGGTCAGTCTTCTTGTACTTAAGTCGGCATTGTGCCTTCTGTATATAATTCCGATGCAATTTCTGTGTTTCCTCGTCAATAAGAAGGTCAGAGGGATACAGTAAACCTGAAGTGAAGCATCGGAATCTATAACTAGTGTCACAGGAATTGTTCAAAACATAGACAGTAAGAAGGGTCAGTCTTCTTGTACTTAAGTCCTCATTGTGCCTTTTGTATTTAATTCCGATGCAATTCTGTGTTTCATCGTCACTAAGAAGGTCCAAGGGATACAGTAAAACTGAAGTCAAGCATCGGAATCTATAACTAGTGTCACAGGAATGGTTCAAAATATAGCCAGTATGAAGAGTCAGTCTTCTTGTACATAAGTCGGCATTATGCCTTTTGAATTTAATTCCGATGCAATTTCTGTGTTTCATCGTCTATAAGTAGGTCCAAGTGATGCAGTAACCCTGATGTGAAGCATCGGAATCTATAACTAGTGTCACAGGAATGGTTCAAAATATAGCCAGTAAGAAGAGTCAGTCTTCTTAAACTTAAGTAGGCATAGTGGCGTTTCTATTTAATTCCGATGCAATTTCTGTGTTTCCTCGTCAATAAGAAGGTCAGAGGGATACAGTAAACCTTAGGTGAAGCATCGGAATCAATAACTAGTGTCACAGGTATGGGTCAAAACATAGACAGTAAGAAGTGTCAGTCTTCTTGCACTTAAGTCTGCATTGTGCCTTTTGTATTTAATTCCGATGCAATTCTGTGTTTCATCGTCAATAAGAAGGTCCAAGGGATACAGTAAAACAGAAGTCAAGCATCGGAATCTATAACTAGTGTCACAGGAATGGTTCAAAATATAGCCAGTATGAAGAGTCAGTCTTCTTGTACTTAAGTCTGCATTGTGCCTTTTGTATTTAATTCCGATGCAATTCTGTGTTTCATCGTCAATAAGAAGGTCCAAGGGATACAGAAAACCTGAAGTGAAGCATCGGAATCTATAACTAGTGTCACAGGAATGGTTCAAAATATAGCCAGTAAGAAGAGTCAGTCTTCCTAAACTTAAGTAGGCATAGTGGCGTTTCTATTTAATTCCGATGCAATTTCTGTGTTACCTCGTCAATAAGAAGGTCAGAGGGATACAGTAAACCTGAAGTGAAGCATCGGAATCTATAACTAGTGTCACACGAATGGTTCAAATCATAGACAGTAGGAAGGGTCAGTCTTCTTGTACTTAAGTCTGCATTGTGCCTTTTGTATTTAATTCCGATGCAATTCTGTGTTTCATCGTCAATAACAAGGTCCAAGCTATACAGTAAAACAGAAGTCAAGCATCGGAACCTATAACTAGTGTTACAGGAATGGTTCAAAATATAGCCAGTATGAAGAGTCAGTCTTCTTGTACTTAAGTCTGCATTGTGCCTTTTGTATTTAATTCCGATGCAATTCTGTTTTTCATCGTCAATAAGAAGGTCCAAGGGATACAGTAAAACTAAAGTCAAGCATCGGAATCTATAACTAGTGTCACAGGAATGGTTCAAAATATAGCCAGTATGAAGAGTCAGTCTACTTGTACTTAAGTCGGCATTGTGCCTTTTGTATTTAATTCCGATGTAATTTCTGTGTTTCATCGTCAATAAGAAGGTTCAAGGGATACAGTAAACCTGAAGTGAAGCATCGGAATCTATAACTAGTGTCACAGGAATGGTTCAAAATATAGCCATTAAGAAGAGTCAGTCTTCTTAAACTTAAGTAGGCATAGTGGCGTTTCTATTTAATTCCGATGCAATTTCTGTGTTTCCTCGTCAATAAGAAGGTCAGAGGGATACAGTAAACCTGAAGTGAAGCATCAGAATCTATAACTAGTGTCACAGGAATGGTTCAAAATATAGACAGTAAGAAGGGTCAGTCTTCTTGTACTTAAGTCGGGATTGTGCCTTTTGTATTTAATTCCGATGCAATTTTGTGTTTCATCGTCAATAAGAAGGTCCAAGGGATACAGTAAAACAGAAGTCAAGCATCGGAATCTATAACTAGTGTCACAGGAATGGTTCAAAATATAGCCAGTATGAAGAGTCAGTCTTCTTGTACTTAAGTCTGCATTGTGCCTTTTGTATTTAATTCCGATGCAATTCTGTGTTTCATCGTCAATAAGAAGGTCCAAGGGATAGAGTAAAACTGAAGTCAAGCATCCGAATCTATAACTAGTGTCACACGAATGGTTCGAAATATAGCCAGTATGAAGAGTCAGTCTTCTTGTACTTAAGTCGGCATTGTGCCTTTTGTATTTAATTCCGATGCAATTTCTGTGCTTCATCGTCTATAAGAAGGTCCAAGGGATACAGTAAACCTGAAGTGAAGCATCGGAATCTATAACTAGTGTCACAGGAATGGTTCAAAATATAGCCAGTAAGAAGAGTCAGTCTTCTTAAACTTAAGTAGGCATAGTGGCGTTTCTATTTAATTCCGATGCAATTTCTGTGTTTCCTCGTCAATAAGAAGGTCAGAGGGATACAGTAAACCTGAAGTGAAGCATCGGAATCTATAACTAGTGTCACACGAATGGTTGAAATCATAGACAGTAGGAAGGGTCAGTCTTCTTGTACTTAAGTCTGCATTGTGCCTTTTGTATTTAATTCCGATGCAATTCTGTGTTTCATCGTCAATAACAAGGTCCAAGCTATACAGTAAAACAGAAGTCAAGCATCGGAACCTATAACTAGTGTTACAGGAATGGTTCAAAATATAGCCAGTATGAAGAGTCAGTCTTCTTGTACTTAAGTCTGCATTGTGCCTTTTGTATTTAATTCCGATGTAATTTCTGTGTTTCATCGTCAATAAGAAGGTCCAAGGGATGCAGTAAACCTGAAGTGAAGCATCGGAATCTATAACTAGTGTCACAGGAATGGTTCAAAATATAGCCAGTATGAAGAGGCAGTCTTCTTGTACTTAAGTCTGCATTGTGCCTTTTGTATTTAATTCCGATGCAATTCTGTTTTTCATCGTCAATAAGAAGGTCCAAGGGATACAGTAAAACAGAAGTCAAGCATCGGAATCTATAACTAGTGTCACAGGAATGGTTCAAAATATAGCCAGTATGAAGAGTCAGTCTTCTTGTACTTAAGTCTGCATTGTGCCTTTTGTATTTAATTCCGATGCAATTTTGTGTTTCATCGTCAATAAGAAGGTCCAAGGGATACAGTAAAACTGAAGTCAAGCATCGGAATCTATAACTAGTGTCACAGGAATGGTTAAAAATATAGCCAGTATGAAGACGTCATAAGCGCGTGACTGCGTGTGAGATCGCTCTCTAAGTTTTCATCTATTTTTAGGTTTCAGATATATATTTTAACTGTTTTTGTGATAATATTTACTATATAAGTGACTTATTAGTGGTTTCTTCATTCACCTCTGCATTTCTTGTGTTGTGGCCTGATATTTGTGAGTGTTTCGTATCGAGCAACTTAACCTCTTACCCGTGTTTACATTCCGCGCTGACCAGTTGCAGCTGTAGCGGCGCATCGAAAGCTAAGTACTAATTAATTGTTTGTGTATAGTAGTTTATTTAGGAACTTTAGTAGTCTTCAACCGGTGTTCATCGTGTTTTCCGGTGAAATAACTTCAGAAGAAATTTTTGCGAACTGCTTTCAGTTCGTTACTGTCATTAGACGTTTGATTTTCTTTCTGTGTTAGTATTTTGTTATATTCTCATTTGTTGTTGATTAATACTGCCAATAATAGTAGTTACTTCCCTTGTAGAGCAAGTTTGTGATAACTGTAGTCAGTTTTTAACATCTTCTTGTTGTAGTAGCGGAACGTAGATAAAGTTGTTTTCTTGTTTCAATAATTGTAAAATTTTACCATGAGTGAGAAGTGTGGGCTTTGCCGTAGGTTCGTGAGTAGTGGATTGCGGTGTGAGACTTGTTCGAAGTATTTTCACTGGGGGGAATGCAGTGGGGAAGCCAGTGGGCATTCTGGTGAGATCCTCTCCTGGAACTGCAGGTTATGTAGCAAGAGTAAGTTGATAGAGGAGCAGGAGCGTAAGATCTGTGCCCTTCAGGTGCAGTTGAAAAACGCACAAGAGGAGCTAGATAGGATGAGGAGGGAGAAGGGGGTTGGGGAATGGGAGCTGGCTGTTGGCAAGAGATCTGCTAGGAGAAGGAGATTTTCAGGTAGTTTTACTATTGGTGTTTGTAATAGATATGACCAACTGTCAGAGTCTAGTGGAGAGGAATCTCTAGTAGCTGTAGATGTAGGAAGTATGCAGCAGACCTCAGCAGTTACGGTGGCTAGGACAGTTGCAAAGTCTAAGAGAAAGAAGAAGGTTCTGCTGTTAGGTAGTTCTCATGGTAGAGGTGTAGGCCAGCAGTTGCAGGAAGTTTTGGGGAGTGAGTACCAGGTCACCAGCATTGTGAAGCCTAATGCAGGATTGGCTCAGGTGACTTTTAACATAGAGGGGTTATGTAGGGATTTTACTAAAGAGGATCCGGTAGTGATTGTGGGTGGGGCTGGTAATAGTATTGATAGGGATGGGGAGTATGACATAGATGGTGACCTGGAAAAGATAGCCACTCAGACTGGCAACACGAATGTGCATTTCGTGGAACTGTTTCAGCGTCACGATCGGCCTCATCTTAATACAGCCGTTAGGCGTAATAACATGAGACTTGGGGGTGCGCTGATGACAGAAGGCATGAGTCACATTTCAGTGGTGTCGGTGGAGTCTATCAGTAGGACGGGTTTCACTAGACATGGCCTGCACCTCAACAGGTATGGGAAGGGGAGGTTGGCAAAACTTATAGGTGACAGCATAGGTGGGGGTGGTGGGATCACTCATGGGAAAATTCCGGTAGTTGTGGGTGTTAGAGCTGTACCTTTTTTAGATTGAAGTCAGCTGATAGGTATTCCTGCTTAAGGGAAGTCTCTCTAACAAAGAAACCACTTTCTACAAAGCTTGGGTATCCGATTAATGAGGGAATTAGTATATTTCATCAAAATATCCAAGGTATTAGAGATAAAGTTAGTGAACTGCTAATAGATGTTGACTCTGAAATTATTGGTATATCTGAACACTTCTTAAATAAGGAGATAATTCAGAGGCTTCCTTTACCAGGATACAGGTTGGCTGGCAGCTTTTCTAGGAGCTCTTTGCGGTGTGGGGGAGTAGCCATGTATGTGAAAAACGGTATCCCATTTGAGTCAATTGATGTTTCAAAGTACTGCACTGAAAAGGTGTTTGAATGTTGTGCAGGTGTGGTTGAATTTAGTGGAGCTAAACTTCTTACTGTTGTTATTTATAGATCCCCAGACTCCGATTTCACAACATTTTTGCTAAAGCTAGAGGAGGTTCTTGGTTCACTTTATAGGAAATACAAAAAGTTAGTGATATGTGGTGACTTCAATATTAATTGTATAAGTGATTGTGCAAGGAAAAGGATGCTGGTAGACCTCCTTAATTCATATAATCTTATGCAAACCGTATTCTTTCCAACGAGAGTGCAAGGGAACAGTAGAACAACCATAGACAATATTTTTGTCCATTCATCATTATTAGAAGGGCATTCTGTTAGCAAAAAGGTGAATGGCCTTTCAGATCATGATGCACAAATTTTAAGTCTAAAAGATTTTTGTGCTGCAACACATGTTAAATATAGTTACCAACTTTTTAGGAAAGCTGATCCAGTTGCTGTACAGACTTTTGTAAACCTTATCAAGGAACAAGAGTGGCAAGATGTTTATAGTGCTGATACAGTAGACGATAAATATAACGCTTTCCTCAAGACTTTTCTCGTGCTCTTTGAAAGTTGCTTTCCGTTAGAGCGTTCAAAACAGGGTACTAGCACAAACAGGCAGCCTGGGTGGCTGACTAAAGGGATAAGAATATCTTGTAGAACAAAGTGGCAATTATATAAAAACGTTAGAAACAGTCAAAATCTAAATGCAGCAGCCCATTACAAACAGTATTGTAAGGTGCTTAAAAAAGTTATTAGGAAGGCAAAAAGTATGTGGTATGCAGATAGAATAGCTAAGTCTCAGGATAAAATTAAAACCATATGGTCAGTCGTAAAGGAAGTGGCTGGTCTGCAGAGACAGGTCGAGAATGTAGAATCAGTGCGTATTGGGGATGTCCGTGTTACTGATAAGTCGCAAATATGTACAGTACTTAATAATCACTTCCTGAATATAGCAGGTGAACTAAATAGAAACCTAGTCCCAACAGGGAATCATATAGCGCTCTTAGAAAAAAGTGTTCCGAGACTGTTACCTGAAATGCTCCTCCATGATACTGACAAGAGGGAGATTGAGTTAATAATTAAATCACTAAAGACCAAGAACTCTCATGGATATGACGGGGTATCTAGCAGAATACTGAAGTATTGTTCCACGTATGTTAGCTCAGTACTTAGCCATATCTGTAACTTTTCCTTTAGGAGTGGTCGGTTTCCTGACCGATTAAAGTACTCGGTAGTGAAGCCACTTTATAAAAAGGGTGACAGGGATAATGTTGACAATTATAGACCTATTTCTATGCCATCGGTGTTTGCTAAAGTTATCGAGAGGGTTGTATATACAAGGTTACTGCAGCATTTAAATTCACATAATTTGCTGTCAAATGTACAGTTTGGTTTTAGAAATGGCTTAACAACTGAAAATGCTATAGTCTCTTTTCTCTGTGAGGTTTTGGACGGATTAAATAAAAGGTTGCGAACGTTAGGTGTTTTCTTTGATTTAACGAAGGCTTTTGACTGTGTTGACCACAAAATATTACTGCAGAAGTTGGAACATTATGGAGTAAGGGGAGTAGCTTACAATTGGTTCGCCTCCTACTTTAAGAACAGAAAGCAGAAGGTAATCCTCCGCAATATTGAGAGTAGTAATGATGTTCAGTCCCAATGGGGCACTGTTAAATGGGGCGTTCCCCAAGGGTCGGTGCTGGGGCCACTGCTGTTTCTTATTTATGTAAATGATATGCCTTCTAGTATTACAGGTGATTCAAAAATATTTCTGTTTGCTGATGACACCACCTTGGTAGTGAAGGATCTTGTGTGTAATATTGAAACATTATCAAATAATGTAGTTCATGATATAAGTTCGTGGCTTATGGAAAATAATTTGATGCTAAATCACAGTAAGACTCAGTTTTTACAGTTTCTAACCCACAATTCAACAAGAACTGACATTTTAATCAGACAGAATGGGCATGTTATAAGCGAGACGGAACAGTTCAAGTTCCTAGGCGTACGGATAGATAGTAAGCTGTTGTGGAAAGCCCATGTTCAGGATCTTGTTCAGAAATTAAATGCCGCTTTATTTACCATTAGAACAGTATCTGAAATAAGTGACATTTCAACACGAAAAGTAGTATACTTCGCATATTTTCATACGCTTATGTCATATGGTATTATTTTTTGGGGTAATTCTTCTGATTCAAAAAGGGTATTTTTGGCTCAAAAACGGGCTGTTCGAGCTATGTATGGTGTAAGTTCGAAAACCTCTTGTCGACCCCTATTCAATAGTCTGGGAATTTTGACATTGCCCTCACAGTATGTATTTTCTTTAATGTCGTTTGTTGTTAGCAATATTAGCTTATTCCCAAGAGTTAGCAGCTTTCACTCAGTTAATACTAGGCAGAAATCAAATATGCATTTGGAATGCACTTCCTTGACTCTTGTGCAGAAAGGAGTGCAGTATTCTGCTGCATCCATTTTCAATAAGCTACCACAAGAACTCAAAAATCTTAGCAGTAGCCCAAACATTTTTAAGTCTAAACTGAAGAGTTTCCTCATGGCTCACTCCTTCTATTCTGTCGAGGAGCTCCTGGAAGGGCTAAAAAATTAAGCAAATTCCAGTGTTACATTCTTGATTTTCTTTATTTAAACTAACGACTTGTCGCCTGAATATGTTTCTTATATTTCATTTTATCTGTTTTTACAATCGTGTTATAATTTCATGTATTGACTCGTTCCATGACCATGGAGATTTCTCCTAAATGTGGTCCCACGGAACAATAAATAAATAAAAAAAAAAAAATAAATAAAAAAAGAGTCAGTCTTCTTGTACTTAAGTCGGCATTGTGCCTTTTGTATTTAATTCCGATGCAATTTCTGTGTTTCATCGTCAATAAGAAGGTCCAAGGGATGCAGTAAACCTGAAGTGAAGCATCGGAATCTATAACTAGTGTCACAGGAATGGTTCAAAATATAGCCAGTAAGAAGAGTCAGTCTTCTTAAAGTTAAGTAGGCATAGTGGCGTTTCTATTTAATTCCGATGCAATTTCTGTGTTTCCTCGTCAATAAGAAGGTCAGAGGGATACAGTAAACCTGAGGTGAAGCATCGGAATCTATAACTAGTGTCACAGGAATGGTTCAAAACATAGACAGTAAGAAGGGTCTGTCTTCTTGTACTTAAGTCTGCATTGTGCCTTTTGTATTTAATTCCGATGCAATTCTGTGTTTCATCGTCAATAAGAAGGTCCAAGGGATACAGTAAAACTGAAGTCAAGCATCGGAATCTATAACTAGTGTCACAGGAATGGTTCAAAATATAGCCAGTATGAAGAGTCAGTCTTCTTGTACTTAAGTCGGCATTGTGCCTTTTGTATTTAATTCCGATGCAATTTCTGTAATTCATCGTCAATAAGAAGGTCAGAGGGATACAGTAAAACAGAAGTCAAGCATCGGAATCTATAACTAGTGTCACAGGAATGGTTCAAAATATAGCCAGTAAGAAGAGTCAGTCTTCTTAAACTTAAGTAGGCATAGTGGAGTTTCTAATTAATTCCGATGCAATTTCTGTGTTTCCTCGTCAATAAGAAGGTCAGAGGGATACAGTAAACCTGAAGTGAAGCATCGGAATCTATAACTAGTGTCACAGGAATGGTTCAAACATAGACAGTAAGAAGGATCAGTCTTCTTGTACTTAAGTCGGCATTGTGCCTTTTGTATTTAATTCCGATGCAATTCTGTGTTTCATCGTCAATAAGAAGGTCCAAGGGATACAGTAAAACAGAAGTCAAGCATCGGAATCTGTAACTAGTGTCACAGGAATGGTTCAAAATATAGCCAGTAAGAAGAGTCAGTCTTCTTAAACTTAAGTAGGCATAGTGGAGTTTCTAATTAATTCCGATGCAATTTCTGTGTTTCCTCGTCAATAAGAAGGTCAGAGGGATACAGTAAACCTGAAGTGAAGCATCGGAATCTATAACTAGTGTCACAGGAATGGTTCAAACATAGACAGTAAGTAGGATCAGTCTTCTTGTACTTAAGTCGGCATTGTGCCTTTTGTATTTAATTCCGATGCAATTCTGTGTTTCATCGTCAATAAGAAGGTCCAAGGGATACAGTAAAACAGAAGTCAAGCATCGGAATCTATAACTAGTGTCACAGGAATGGTTCAAAATATAGCCAGTAAGAAGAGTCAGTCTTCTTAAACTTAAGTAGGCATAGTTGCGTTTCTATTTAATTCCGATGCATTTTCTGTGTTTCCTCGTCAATAAGAAGGTCAGAGGGATACAGTAAAACTGAAGTCAAGCATCGGAATCTATAACTAGTGTCACAGGAATGGTTCAAAATATAGCCAGTATGAAGAGTCAGTCTTCTTGTACTTAAGTCGGCATTGTGCCTTTTGTATTTAATTCCGATGCAATTTCTGTAATTCATCGTCAATAAGAAGGTCAGAGGGATACAGTAAAACAGAAGTCAAGCATCGGAATCTATAACTAGTGTCACAGGAATGGTTCAAAATATAGCCAGTAAGAAGAGTCAGTCTTCTTAAACTTAAGTAGGCATAGTGGAATTTCTAATTAATTCCGATGCAATTTCTGTGTTTCCTCGTCAATAAGAAGGTCCAAGGGATACAGTAAAACTGAAGTCAAGCATCGGAATCTATAACTAGTGTCACAGGAATGGTTCAAAATATAGCCAGTATGAAGAGTCAGTCTTCATGTACTTAAGTCGGCATTGTGCCTTTTGTATTTAATTCCGATGCAATTTCTGTAATTCATCGTCAATAAGAATGTCAGAGGGATACAGTAAAACAGAAGTCAAGCATCCGAATCTATAACTAGTGTCACAGGAATGGTTCAAAATATAGCCAGTAAGAAGAGTCAGTCTTCTTAAACTTAAGTAAGCATAGTGGAGTTTCTAATTAATTCCGATGCAATTTCTGTGTTTCCTCGTCAATAAGAAGGTCAGAGGGATACAGTAAACCTGAAGTGAAGCATCGGAATCTATAACTAGTGTCACAGGAATGGTTCAAACATAGACAGTAAGAAGGATCAGTCTTCTTGTACTTAAGTCGGCATTGTGCCTTTTGTATTTAATTCCGATGCAATTCTGTGTTTCATCGTCAATAAGAAGGTCCAAGGGATACAGTAAAACAGAAGTCAAGCATCGGAATCTATAACTAGTGTCACAGGAATGGTTCAAAATATAGCCAGTAAGAAGAGTCAGTCTTCTTAAACTTAAGTAGGCATAGTTGCGTTTCTATTTAATTCCGATGCAATTTCTGTGTTTCCTCGTCAATAAGAAGGTCAGAGGGATACAGTAAACCTGAAGTGAAGCATCGGAATCTATAACTAGTGTCACAGGAATGGTTCAAAACATAGACAGTAAGAAGGGTCAGTCTTCTTGTACTTACGTCGGCATTGTGCCTTTTGTATTTAATTCCAATGCAACTCTGTGTTTCATCGTCAATAAGAAGGTCCAAGGGATACAGTAAAACAGAAGTCAAGCATCGGAATCTATAACTAGTGTCACAGGAATGGTTCAAAATATAGCCAGTAAGAAGAGACAGTCTTCTTAAACTTAAGTAGGCGTAGTGGCGTTTCTATTTAATTCCGATGCAATTTCTGTGTTTCCTCGTCAATAAGAAGGTCAGAGGGATACAGTAAACCTGAAGTGAAGCATCGGAATCTATAACTAGTGTCACAGGAATGGTTCAAAACATAGACAGAAAGAAAGGTCAGTCTTCTTGTACTTAAGTCGGCATTGTGATTTTTGTATTTAATTCCGATGCAATTTCTGTGTTTCCTCGTCAATAAGAAGGTCAGAGGGATACAGTAAACCTGAAGTGAAGCATCGGAATCTATAACTAGTGTCACAGGAATGGTTCAAAACATAGACAGTAAGAAGGGTCAGTCTTCTTGTACTTAAGTCTGCATTGTGCCTTTTGTATTTAATTCCGATGCAATTCTGTGTTTCATCGTCAATAAGAAGGTCCGAGGGATACAGTAAAACTGAAGTCAAGCATCGGAATCTATAACTAGTGTCACAGGAATGGTTCAAAATATAGCCAGTATGAAGAGTCAGTTTTCTTGTACTAAAGTCTGCATTGTGCCTTTTGTATTTAATTCCGATGCAATTCTGTGTTTCGTCGTCAATAAGAAGGTCCAAGGGATGCAGTAAACCTGAAGTGAAGCATCGGAATCTATAACTAGTGTCACAGGAATGGTTCAAAATATAGCCAGTATGAAGAGTCAGTCTTCTTGTACTTAAGACGGCATTGTGCCTTTTGTATTTAATTCCGATGCAATTTCTGTGTTTCATCGTCAATAAGAAGGTCCAAGGGATGCAGTAAACCTGAAGTGAAGCATCGGAATCTATAACTAGTGCCACAGGAATAGTTCAAAATATAGCCAGTAAGAAGAGTCAGTCTTCTTAAAGTTAAGTAGGCATAGTGGCGTTTCTATTTAATTCCGATGCAATTTCTGTGTTTCCTCGACAATAAGAAGGTCAGAGGGATACAGTAAACCGGAAGTGAAGCATCGGAATCTATAACTAGTGTCACAGGAATGGTTCAAAACATAGACAGTAAGAAGGGTCTGTCTTCTTGTACTTAAGTCTGCATTGTGCCTTTTGTATTTAATTCCGATGCAATTCTGTGTTTCATCGTCAATAAGAAGGTCCAAGGGATACAGTAAAACTGAAGTCAAGCATCGGAATCTATAACTAGTGTCACAGGAATGGTTCAAAATATAGCCAGTATGAAGAGTCAGTCTTCTTGTACTTAAGTCGGCATTGTGCCTTTTGTATTTAATTCCGATGCAATTTCTGTAATTCATCGTCAATAAGAAGGTCAGAGGGATACAGTAAAACAGAAGTCAAGCATCCGAATCTATAACTAGTGTCACAGGAATGGTTCAAAATATAGCCAGTAAGAAGAATCAGTCTTCTTAAACTTAAGTAGGCATAGTGGAGTTTCTAATTAATTCCGATGCAATTTCTGTGTTTCCTCGTCAATAAGAAGGTCAGAGGGATACAGTAAACCTGAAGTGAAGCATCGGAATCCATAACTAGTGTCACAGGAATGGTTCAAACATAGACAGTAAGAAGGATCAGTCTTCTTGTACTTAAGTCGGCATTGTGCCTTTTGTATTTAATTCCGATGCAATTCTGTGTTTCATCGTCAATAAGAAGGTCCAAGGGATACAGTAAAACAGAAGTCAAGCATCGGAATCTATAACTAGTGTCACAGGAATGGTTCAAAATATAGCCAGTAAGAAGAGTCAGTCTTCTTAAACTTAAGTAGGCATAGTTGCGTTTCTATTTAATTCCGATGCAATTTCTGTGTTCCCTCGTCAATAAGAAGGTCAGAGGGATACAGTAAACCTGAAGTGAAGCATCGGAATCTATAACTAGTGTCACAGGAATGGTTCAAAACATAGACAGTAAGAAGGGTCAGTCTTCTTGTACTTACGTCGGCATTGTGCCTTTTGTATTTAATTCCAATGCAACTCTGTGTTTCATCGTCAATAAGAAGGTCCAAGGGATACAGTAAAACAGAAGTCAAGCATCGGAATCTATAACTAGTGTCACAGGAATGGTTCAAAATATAGCCAGTAAGAAGAATCAGTCTTCTTAAACTTAAGTAGGCATAGTGGCGTTTCTATTTAATTCCGATGCAATTTCTGTGTTTCCTCGTCAATAAGAAGGTCAGAGGGATACAGTAAACCTGAAGTGAAGCATCGGAATCTATAACTAGTGTCACAGGAATGGTTCAAAACATAGACAGAAAGATGGGTCAGTCTTCTTGTACTTAAGTCGGCATTGTGATTTTTGTATTTAATTCCGATGCAATTTCTGTGTTTCCTCGCCAATAAGAAGGTCAGAGGGATACAGTAAACCTGAAGTGAAGCATCGGAATCTATAACTAGTGTCACAGGAATGGTTCAAAACATAGACAGTAAGAAGGGTCAGTCTTCTTGTACTTAAGTCTGCATTGTGCCTTTTGTATTTAATTCCGATGCAATTCTGTGTTTCATCGTCAATACGAAGGTCCGAGGGATACAGTAAAACTGAAGTCAAGCATCGGAATCTATAACTAGTGTCACAGGAATGGTTCAAAATATAGCCAGTATGAAGAGTCAGTTTTCTTGTACTAAAGTCTGCATTGTGCCTTTTGTATTTAATTCCGATGCAATTATGTGTTTCGTCGTCAATAAGAAGGTCCAAGGGATGCAGTAAACCTGAAGTGAAGCATCGGAATCTATAACTAGTGTCACAGGAATGGTTCAAAATATAGCCAGTATGAAGAGTCAGTCTTCTTGTACTTAAGACGGCATTGTGCCTTTTGTATTTAATTCCGATGCAATTTCTGTGTTTCATCGTCAATAAGAAGGTCCAAGGGATACAGTAAAACAGAAGTCAAGCATCGGAATCTAGAACTAGTGTCACAGAAATGGTTCAAAATATAGCCAGTAAGAAGAGTCAGTCTTCTTAAACTAAAGTAGGCATAGTGGCGTTTCTATTTAATTCCGATGCAATTTCTGTGTTTCCTCGTCAATAAGAAGGTCAGAGGGATACAGTAAACCTGAAGTGAAGCATCGGAATCTATAACTAGTGTCACAGGAATGGTTCAAAACATAGACAGTAAGAAAGATCAGTCTTCTTGTACTTAAGTCGGCATTGTGCCATTTGTATTTAATTCCGATGCAATTCTGTGTTTCATCGTCAATAAGAAGGTCCAAGGGATACAGTAAAACAGAAGTCAAGCATCGGAATCTATAACTAGTGTCACAGGAATGGTTCAAAATATAGCCAGTAAGAAGAGTCAGTCTTCTTAAACTTAAGTAGGCATAGTGGGGTTTCTATTTAATTCCGATGCAATTTCTGTGTTTCCTCGTCAATAAGAAGGTCAGAGGGATACAGTAAACCTGAAGTGAAGCATCGGAATCTATAACTAGTGTCACAGGAATGGTTCAAAACACAGACAGTAAGAAGGGTCAGTCTTCTTGTACTTAAGTCGGCATTGTGCCTTTTGTATTTAATTCCAGTGCAATTCTCTGTTTCATCGTCAATAAGAAGGTCCAAGGGATACATTAAACAGAAGTCAAGCATCGGAATCTATAACTAGTGTCACAGGAATGGTTCAAAATATAGCCAGTAAGAAGAGTCAGTCTTCTTAAACTTAAGTAGGCATAGTGGCGTTTCTATTTAATTCCGATGAAATTTCTGTGTTTCCTCGTCAATAAGAAGGTCAGAGGGATACAATAAACCTGAAGTGAAGCATCTTAATCTATAACTAGTGTCACAGGAATGGTTCAAAACATAGACAGTAAGAAGGGTCAGTCATCTTGTACTTAAGTCGGCATTGTGCCTTTTGCATTTAATTCCGATGCAATTTCTGTGTTTCCTCGTCAATAAGAAGGTCAGAGGTATACAGTAAACCTGAAGTGAAGCATCGAAATCTATAACTAGTGTCACAGGAATGGTTCAAAACATAGACAGTAAGAAGGGTCTGTCTTCTTGTACTTAAGTCTGCATTGTGCCTTTTGTATTTAATTCCGATGCAATTCTGTGTTTCATCGTCAATAAGAAGGTCCAAGGGATACAGTAAAACTGAAGTCAAGCATCGGAATCTATAACTAGTGTCACAGGAATGGTTCAAAATATAGCCAGTATGAAGAGTCAGTCTTCTTGTACTTAAGTCGGCATTGTGCCTTTTGTATTTAATTCCGATGCAATTTCTGTAATTCATCGTCAATAAGAAGGTCAGAGGGATACAGTAAAACAGAAGTCAAGCATCCGAATCTATAACTAGTGTCACAGGAATGGTTCAAAATATAGCCAGTAAGAAGAATCAGTCTTCTTAAACTTAAGTAGGCATAGTGGAGTTTCTAATTAATTCCGATGCAATTTCTGTGTTTCCTCGTCAATAAGAAGGTCAGAGGGATACAGTAAACCTGAAGTGAAGCATCGGAATCCATAACTAGTGTCACAGGAATGGTTCAAACATAGACAGTAAGAAGGATCAGTCTTCTTGTACTTAAGTCGGCATTGTGCCTTTTGTATTTAATTCCGATGCAATTCTGTGTTTCATCGTCAATAAGAAGGTCCAAGGGATACAGTAAAACAGAAGTCAAGCATCGGAATCTATAACTAGTGTCACAGGAATGGTTCAAAATATAGCCAGTAAGAAGAGTCAGTCTTCTTAAACTTAAGTAGGCATAGTTGCGTTTCTATTTAATTCCGATGCAATTTCTGTGTTCCCTCGTCAATAAGAAGGTCAGAGGGATACAGTAAACCTGAAGTGAAGCATCGGAATCTATAACTAGTGTCACAGGAATGGTTCAAAACATAGACAGTAAGAAGGGTCAGTCTTCTTGTACTTACGTCGGCATTGTGCCTTTTGTATTTAATTCCAATGCAACTCTGTGTTTCATCGTCAATAAGAAGGTCCAAGGGATACAGTAAAACAGAAGTCAAGCATCGGAATCTATAACTAGTGTCACAGGAATGGTTCAAAATATAGCCAGTAAGAAGAATCAGTCTTCTTAAACTTAAGTAGGCATAGTGGCGTTTCTATTTAATTCCGATGCAATTTCTGTGTTTCCTCGTCAATAAGAAGGTCAGAGGGATACAGTAAACCTGAAGTGAAGCATCGGAATCTATAACTAGTGTCACAGGAATGGTTCAAAACATAGACAGAAAGATGGGTCAGTCTTCTTGTACTTAAGTCGGCATTGTGATTTTTGTATTTAATTCCGATGCAATTTCTGTGTTTCCTCGCCAATAAGAAGGTCAGAGGGATACAGTAAACCTGAAGTGAAGCATCGGAATCTATAACTAGTGTCACAGGAATGGTTCAAAACATAGACAGTAAGAAGGGTCAGTCTTCTTGTACTTAAGTCTGCATTGTGCCTTTTGTATTTAATTCCGATGCAATTCTGTGTTTCATCGTCAATACGAAGGTCCGAGGGATACAGTAAAACTGAAGTCAAGCATCGGAATCTATAACTAGTGTCACAGGAATGGTTCAAAATATAGCCAGTATGAAGAGTCAGTTTTCTTGTACTAAAGTCTGCATTGTGCCTTTTGTATTTAATTCCGATGCAATTATGTGTTTCGTCGTCAATAAGAAGGTCCAAGGGATGCAGTAAACCTGAAGTGAAGCATCGGAATCTATAACTAGTGTCACAGGAATGGTTCAAAATATAGCCAGTATGAAGAGTCAGTCTTCTTGTACTTAAGACGGCATTGTGCCTTTTGTATTTAATTCCGATGCAATTTCTGTGTTTCATCGTCAATAAGAAGGTCCAAGGGATACAGTAAAACAGAAGTCAAGCATCGGAATCTAGAACTAGTGTCACAGAAATGGTTCAAAATATAGCCAGTAAGAAGAGTCAGTCTTCTTAAACTAAAGTAGGCATAGTGGCGTTTCTATTTAATTCCGATGCAATTTCTGTGTTTCCTCGTCAATAAGAAGGTCAGAGGGATACAGTAAACCTGAAGTGAAGCATCGGAATCTATAACTAGTGTCACAGGAATGGTTCAAAACATAGACAGTAAGAAAGATCAGTCTTCTTGTACTTAAGTCGGCATTGTGCCATTTGTATTTAATTCCGATGCAATTCTGTGTTTCATCGTCAATAAGAAGGTCCAAGGGATACAGTAAAACAGAAGTCAAGCATCGGAATCTATAACTAGTGTCACAGGAATGGTTCAAAATATAGCCAGTAAGAAGAGTCAGTCTTCTTAAACTTAAGTAGGCATAGTGGGGTTTCTATTTAATTCCGATGCAATTTCTGTGTTTCCTCGTCAATAAGAAGGTCAGAGGGATACAGTAAACCTGAAGTGAAGCATCGGAATCTATAACTAGTGTCACAGGAATGGTTCAAAACACAGACAGTAAGAAGGGTCAGTCTTCTTGTACTTAAGTCGGCATTGTGCCTTTTGTATTTAATTCCAGTGCAATTCTCTGTTTCATCGTCAATAAGAAGGTCCAAGGGATACATTAAACAGAAGTCAAGCATCGGAATCTATAACTAGTGTCACAGGAATGGTTCAAAATATAGCCAGTAAGAAGAGTCAGTCTTCTTAAACTTAAGTAGGCATAGTGGCGTTTCTATTTAATTCCGATGAAATTTCTGTGTTTCCTCGTCAATAAGAAGGTCAGAGGGATACAATAAACCTGAAGTGAAGCATCTTAATCTATAACTAGTGTCACAGGAATGGTTCAAAACATAGACAGTAAGAAGGGTCAGTCATCTTGTACTTAAGTCGGCATTGTGCCTTTTGCATTTAATTCCGATGCAATTTCTGTGTTTCCTCGTCAATAAGAAGGTCAGAGGTATACAGTAAACCTGAAGTGAAGCATCGAAATCTATAACTAGTGTCACAGGAATGGTTCAAAACATAGACAGTAAGAAGGGTCAGTCTTCTTGTACTTAAGTCTGCATTGTGCCTTTTGTATTTAATTCCGATGCAATTCTGTGTTTCATCGTCAATAAGAAGGTCCAAGGCATACAGTAAAATTGAAGTCAAGTATCGGAATCTATAACTAGTGTCACAGGAATGGTTCAAAATATAGCCAGTATGAAGAGTCAGTCTTCTTGAACTTAAGTCGGCATTGTGGCTTTTGTATTTAATTGCGATGCAATTTCTGTGTTTCATCGTCAATAAGAAGGTCCAAGGGATGCAGTAAACCTGAAGTGAAGCATCGGAATCTATAACTAGTGTCACAGGAATGGTTCAAAATATAGCCAGTAAGAAGAGTCAGTCTTCTTAAAGTTAAGTAGACATAGTGGCGTTTCTATTTAATTCCGATGCAATTTCTGTGTTTCCTCGTCAATAAGAAGGTCAGAGGGATACAGTAAACCTGAAGTGAAGCATCGGAATCTATAACTAGTGTCACAGGAATGGTTCAAAACATAGACAGTAAGAAGGGTCAGTCTTCTTGTACTTAAGTCTGCATTGTGCCTTTGTATTTAAATCCGATGCAATTCTGTGTTTCATTGTCAATAAGAAGGTCCAAGGGATACAGTAAAACTGAAGTCAAGCATCGGAATCTATAACTAGTGTCATAGGAATGGTTCAAAACATAGACAGTAAGAAGGGTCAGTCTTCTTGTACTTAAGTCGGCATTGTGCACCTTGTATTAAATTCCGATGCAATTCTGTGTTTCATCGTCAATAAGAAGGTCCAAGGGATACAGTAAAACAGAAGTCAAGCATCGGAATCTAGAACTAGTGTCACAGGAATGGTTCAAAATATAGCCAGTAAGAAGAGTCAGTCTTCTTAAACTTAAGTAGGCATAGTGGCGTTTCTATTTAATTCCGATGCAATTTCTGTGTTTCCTCGTCAATAAGAAGGTCAGAGGGATACAGTAAACCTGAAGTGAAGCATCGGAATCTATAACTAGTGTCACAGGAATGGTTCAAAGCATAGACAGTAAGAAGGATCAGTCTTCTTGTACTTAAGTCGGCATTGTGCCTTTTGTATTTAATTCCGATGCAATTCTGTGTTTCATCGTCAATAAGAAGGTCCAAGGGATACAGTAAAACAGATGTCGAGCATCGCAATCAATAACTAGTGTCACAGGAATGGTTCAAAATATAGCCAGTAAGAAGAGTCAGTCTTCTTAAACTTAAGTAGGCATAGTGGGGTTTCTATTTAATTCCGATGCAATTTCTGTGTTTCCTCGTCAATAAGAAGGTCAGAGGGATACAGTAAACCTGAAGTGAAGCATCGGAATCTATAACTAGTGTCACAGGAATGGTTCAAAACATAGACAGTAAGAAGGGTCAGTCTTCTTGTACTTAAGTCGGCATTGTGCCTTTTGTATTTAATTCCGATGCAATTTCTGTGTTTCCTCGTCAATAAGAAGGTCAGAGGGATACAGTAAACCTGAAGTGAAGCATCGGAATCTATAACTAGTGTCACAGGAATGGTTCAAAACATAGACAGTAAGAAGGGACAGTCTTCTTGTACTTAAGTCTGCATTGTGCCTTTTGTATTTAATTCCGATGCAATTTCTAAGTTTCTACGTCAATAAGAAGGTCAGAGGGATACAGTAAAACAGAAGTCAAGCATCGGAATCTATAACTAGTGTCACAGGAATGGTTCAAATTATAGACAGTAAGAAGGGTCAGTCTTCTTGTAGTTAAGTCGGCATTGTGCCTTATGTATTTAATTCCGATGCAATTCTGTGTTTCATCGTCAATGTGAAGGTCCAAGGGATACAGTAAAACTGAAGTCAAGCATCGGAATCTATAACTAGTGTCACAGGAATGGTTCAAAATATAGCCAGTATGAAGAGTCAGTCTTCTTGTACTTAAGTCGGCATTGTGCCTTTTGTATTTAATTCCGATGCAATTTCTAAGTTTCATCGTGAATAAGAAGGTCAGAGGGATACAGTAAAACAGAAGTCAAGCATCGGAATCTATAACTAGTGTCACAGGAATGGTTCAAAACATAGACAGTAAGAAGGGTCAGTCTTCTTGTACTTAAGTCGGCATTGTGCCCTTTGTATTTAATTCCAATGCAATTCTGTGTTTCATCGTCAATAAGAAGGTCCAAGGGATACAGTAAAACAGAAGTCAAGCATCGGAATCTATAACAAGTGTCACAGGAATGGTTCAAAATATAGCCAGTAAGAAGAGTCAGTCTTCTTAAACTTAAGTAGGCATAGTGGCGTTTCTATTTAATTCCGATGCAATTTCTAAGTTTCATCGTCAATAAGAAGGTCAGAGGGATACAGTAAAACATAAGTCAAGCATCGGAATCTATAACTAGTGTCACAGGAATGGTTCAAAACATAGACAGTAAGAAGTGTCAGTCTTCTTGTACTTAAGTCTGCATTGTGCCTTTTGTATTTAATTCCGATGCAATTCTGTGTTTCATCGTCAATAAGAAGGTCCAAGGCATACAGTTAAACTGAAGTCAAGTATCGGAATCTATAACTAGTGTCACAGGAATGGTTCAAAATATAGCCAGTATGAAGAGTCAGTCTTCTTGTACTTAAGTCGGCATTGTGGCTTTTGTATTTAATTGCGATGCAATATCTGTGTTTCATCGTCAATAAGAAGGTCCAAGGGATGCAGTAAACCTGAAGTGAAGCATCGGAATCTATAACTAGTGTCACAGGAATGGTTCAAAATATAGCCAGTAAGAAGAGTCAGTCTTCTTAAAGTTAAGTAGGCATAGTGGCGTTTCTATTTAATTCCGATGCAATTTCTGTGTTTCCTCGTCAATAAGAAGGTCAGAGGGATACAGTAAACCTGAGGTGAAGCATCGGAATCTATAACTAGTGTCACAGGAATGGTTCAAAACATAGACAGTAAGAAGGGTCTGTCTTCTTGTACTTAAGTCTGCATTGTGCCTTTTGTATTTAATTCCGATGCAATTCTGTGTTTCATCGTCAATAAGAAGGTCCAAGGGATACAGTAAAACTGAAGTCAAGCATCGGAATCTATAACTAGTGTCACAGGAATGGTTCAAAATATAGCCAGTATGAAGAGTCAGTCTTCTTGTACTTAAGTCGGCATTGTGGTTTTGTATTTAATTCCGATGCAATTTCTGTAATTCATCGTCAATAAGAAGGTCACAGGGATACAGTAAAACAGAAGTCAAGCATCGGAATCTATAACTAGTGTCACAGGAATGGTTCAAAATATAGCCAGTAAGAAGAGTCAGTCTTCTTAAACTCAAGTAGGCATAGTGGAGTTTCTAATTAATTCCGATGCAATTTCTGTGTTTCCTTGTGAATAAGAAGGTCAGAGGGATACAGTAAACCTGAAGTGAAGCATCGGAATCTATAACTAGTGTCACAGGAATGGTTCAAACATAGACAGTAAGAAGGATCAGTCTTCTTGTACTTAAGTCGGCATTGTGCCTTTTGTATTTAATTCCGATGCAATTCTGTGTTTCATCGTCAATAAGAAGGTCCAAGGGATACAGTAAAACAGAAGTCAAGCATCGGAATCTATAACTAGTGTCACAGGAATTTTTCAAAATATAGCCAGTAAGAAGAGTCAGTCTTCTTAAACTTAAGTAGGCATAGTTGCGTTTCTATTTGATTCCGATGCAATTTCTGTGTTTCCTCGTCAATAAGAAGGTCAGAGGGATACAGTAAACCTGAAGTGAAGCATCGGAATCTATAACTAGTGTCACAGGAATGGTTCAAAACATAGACAGTAAGAAGGGTCAGTCTTCTTGTACTTACGTCGGCATTGTGCCTTTTGTATTTAATTCCAATGCAACTCTGTGTTTCATCGTCAATAAGAAGGTCCAAGGGATACAGTAAAACAGAAGTCAAGCATCGGAATCTATAACTAGTGTCACAGGAATGGTTCAAAATATAGCCAGTAAGAAGAGTCAGTCTTCTTAAACTTAAGTAGGCATAGTGGCGTTTCTATTTAATTCCGATGCAATTTCTAAGTTTCATCGTCAATAAGAAGGTCAGAGGGATACAGTAAAACATAAGTCAAGCATCGGAATCTATAACTAGTGTCACAGGAATGGTTCAAAACATAGACAGTAAGAAGGGTCAGTCTTCTTGTACTTAAGTCTGCATTGTGCCTTTTGTATTTAATTCCGATGCAATTCTGTGTTTCATCGTCAATAAGAAGGTCCAAGGCATACAGTTAAACTGAAGTCAAGAATCGGAATCTATAACTAGTGTCACAGGAATGGTTCAAAATATAGCCAGTATGAAGAGTCAGTCTTCTTGTACTTAAGTCGGCATTGTGGCTTTTGTATTTAATTGCGATGCAATTTCTGTGTTTCATCGTCAATAAGAAGGTCCAAGGGATGCAGTAAACCTGAAGTGAAGCATCGGAATCTATAACTAGTGTCACAGGAATGGTTCAAAATATAGCCAGTAAGAAGAGTCAGTCTTCTTAAAGTTAAGTAGGCATAGTGGCGTTTCTATTTAATTCCGATGCAATTTCTGTGTTTCCTCGTCAATAAGAAGGTCAGAGGGATACAGTAAACCTGAGGTGAAGCATCGGAATCTATAACTAGTGTCACAGGAATGGTTCAAAACATAGACAGTAAGAAGGGTCTGTCTTCTTGTACTTAAGTCTGCATTGTGCCTTTTGTATTTAATTCCGATGCAATTCTGTGTTTCATCGTCAATAAGAAGGTCCAAGGGATACAGTAAAACTGAAGTCAAGCATCGGAATCTATAACTAGTGTCACAGGAATGGTTCAAAATATAGCCAGTATGAAGAGTCAGTCTTCTTGTACTTAAGTCGGCATTGTGGTTTTGTATTTAATTCCGATGCAATTTCTGTAATTCATCGTCAATAAGAAGGTCACAGGGATACAGTAAAACAGAAGTCAAGCATCGGAATCTATAACTAGTGTCACAGGAATGGTTCAAAATATAGCCAGTAAGAAGAGTCAGTCTTCTTAAACTTAAGTAGGCATAGTGGAGTTTCTAATTAATTCCGATGCAATTTCTGTGTTTCCTTGTGAATAAGAAGGTCAGAGGGATACAGTAAACCTGAAGTGAAGCATCGGAATCTATAACTAGTGTCACAGGAATGGTTCAAACATAGACAGTAAGAAGGATCAGTCTTCTTGTACTTAAGTCGGCATTGTGCCTTTTGTATTTAATTCCGATGCAATTCTGTGTTTCATCGTCAATAAGAAGGTCCAAGGGATACAGTAAAACAGAAGTCAAGCATCGGAATCTATAACTAGTGTCACAGGAATTTTTCAAAATATAGCCAGTAAGAAGAGTCAGTCTTCTTAAACTTAAGTAGGCATAGTTGCGTTTCTATTTGATTCCGATGCAATTTCTGTGTTTCCTCGTCAATAAGAAGGTCAGAGGGATACAGTAAACCTGAAGTGAAGCATCGGAATCTACAACTAGTGTCACAGGAATGGTTCAAAACATAGACAGTAAGAAGGGTCAGTCTTCTTGTACTTACGTCGGCATTGTGCCTTTTGTATTTAATTCCAATGCAACTCTGTGTTTCATCGTCAATAAGAAGGTCCAAGGGATACAGTAAAACAGAAGTCAAGCATCGGAATCTATAACTAGTGTCACAGGAATGGTTCAAAATATAGCCAGTAAGAAGAGTCAGTCTTCTTAAACTTAAGTAGGCATAGTGGCGTTTCTATTTAATTCCGATGCAATTTCTGTGTTTCCTCGTCAATAAGAAGGTCAGAGGGATACAGTAAACCTGAAGTGAAGCATCGGAATCTATAACTAGTGTCACAGGAATGGTTCAAAACATAGACAGAAAGAAGGGTCAGTCTTCTTGTACTTAAGTCGGCATTGTGATTTTTGTATTTAATTCCGATGCAATTTCTGTGTTTCCTCGTCAATAAGAAGGTCAGAGGGATACAGTAAACCTGAAGTGAAGCATCTTAATCTATAACTAGTGTCACAGGAATGGTTCAAAACATAGACAGTAAGAAGGGTCAGTCTTCTTGTACTTAAGTCTGCATTGTGCCTTTTGTATTTAATTCCGATGCAATTCTGTGTTTCATCGTCAATAAGAAGGTCCGAGGGATACAGTAAAACTGAAGTCAAGCATCGGAATCTATAACTAGTGTCACAGGAATGGTTCAAAATATAGCCAGTATGAAGAGTCAGTTTTCTTGTACTAAAGTCTGCATTGTGCCTTTTGTATTTAATTCCGATGCAATTCTGTGTTTCGTCGTCAATAAGAAGGTCCAAGGGATGCAGTAAACCTGAAGTGAAGCATCGGAATCTATAACTAGTGTCACAGGAATGGTTCAAAATATAGCCAGTATGAAGAGTCAGTCTTCTTGTACTTAAGACGGCATTGTGCCTTTTGTATTTAATTCCGATGCAATTTCTGTGTTTCATCGTCAATAAGAAGGTCCAAGGGATGCAGTAAACCTGAAGTGAAGCATCGGAATCTATAACTAGTGCCACAGGAATGGTTCAAAATATAGCCAGTAAGAAGAGTCAGTCTTCTTAAAGTTAAGTAGGCATAGTGGCGTTTCTATTTAATTCCGATGCAATTTCTGTGTTTCCTCGACAATAAGAAGGTCACAGGGATACAGTAAACCTGAAGCGAAGCATCGGAATCTATAACTAGTGTCACAGGAATGGTTCAAAACATAGACAGTAAGAAGGGTCAGTCTTCTTGTACTTAAGTCTGCATTGTGCCTTTTGTATTTAATTCTGATGTAATTCTGTTTTTCATCGTCAATAAGAAGGTCCAAGGGATACAGTAAAACTGTAGTCAAGCATCGGAATCTATAACTAGTGTCACAGGAATGGTTCAACATATGGCCAGTAGGAAGAGTCAGTCTTCTTGTACTTAAGTCGGCATTGTGCCTTTTGTATTTAATTCCGATGCAATTTCTGTGTTTCATCGTCAATAAGAAGGTCAGAGGGATACAGTAAAACAGAAGTCAAGCATCGGAATCTATAACTAGTGTCACAGGAATGGTTCAAAATATAGCCAGTAAGAAGAGTCAGTCTTCTTAAACTTAAGTAGGCATAGTGGCGTTTCTAATTAATTCCGATGCAATTTCTGTGTTTCCTCGTCAATAAGAAGGTCAGAGGGATACAGTAAACCTGAAGTGAAGCATCGGAATCTATAACTAGTGTCACAGGAATGGTTCAAAACATAGACAGTAAGAAGGGTCAGTCTTCTTGTACTTAAGTCGGCATTGTGCCTTTTGTATTTAATTCCGATGCAATTCTGTGTTTCATCGTCAATAAGAAGGTCCAAGGGATACAGTAAAACAGAAGTCAAGCATCGGAATCTAGAACTAGTGTCACAGGAATGGTTCAAAATATAGCCAGTAAGAAGAGTCAGTCTTCTTAAACTAAAGTAGGCATAGTGGCGTTTCTATTTAATTCCGATGCAATTTCTGTGTTTCCTCGTCAATAAGAAGGTCAAAGGGATACAGTAAACCTGAAGTGAAGCATCGGAATCTATAACTAGTGTCACAGGAATGGTTCAAAACATAGACAGTAAGAAAGATCAGTCTTCTTGTACTTAAGTCGGCATTGTGCCATTTGTATTTAATTCCGATGCAATTCTGTGTTTCATCGTCAATAAGAAGGTCCAAGGGATACAGTAAAACAGAAGTCAAGCATCGGAATCTATAACTAGTGTCACAGGAATGGTTCAAAATATAGCCAGTAAGAAGAGTCAGTCTTCTTAAACTTAAGTAGGCATAGTGGGGTTTCTATTTAATTCCGATGCAATTTCTGTGTTTCCTCGTCAATAAGAAGGTCAGAGGGATACAGTAAACCTGAAGTGAAGCATCGGAATCTATAACTAGTGTCACAGGAATGGTTCAAAACATAGACAGTAAGAAGGGTCAGTCTTCTTGTACATAAGTCGGCATTGTGCCTTTTGTATTTAATTCCAATGCAATTCTCTGTTTCATCGTCAATAAGAAGGTCCAAGGGATACAGTAAAAGAGAAGTCAAGCATCGGAATCTATAACTAGTGTCACAGGAATGGTTCAAAATATAGCCAGTAAGAAGAGTCAGTCTTCTTAAACTTAAGGAGGCATAGTGGCGTTTCTATTTAATTCCGATGCAATTTCTGTGTTTCCTCGTCAATAAGAAGGTCAGAGGGATACAGTAAACCTGAAGTGAAGCATCGGAATCTATAACTAGTGTCACAGGAATGGTTCAAAACATAGACAGTAAGAAGGGTCAGTCATCTTGTACTTAAGTCGGCATTGTGCCTTTTGTATTTAATTCCGATGCAATTTCTGTGTTTCCTCGTCAATAAGAAGGTCAGAGGGATACAGTAAACCTGAAGTGAAGCATCGAAATCTATAACTAGTGTCACAGGAATGGTTCAAAACATAGACAGTAAGAAGGGTCAGTCTTCTTGTACTTAAGTCTGCATTGTGCCTTTTGTATTTAATTCCGATGCAATTCTGTGTTTCATCGTCAATAAGAAGGTCCAAGGCATACAGTAAAACTGAAGTCAAGTATCGGAATCTATAACTAGTGTCACAGGAATGGTTCAAAATATAGCCAGTATGATGAGTCAGTCTTCTTGTACTTAAGTCGGCATTGTGGCTTTTGTATTTAATTGCGATGCACTTTCTGTGTTTCATCGTCAATAAGAAGGTCCAAGGGATGCAGTAAACCTGAAGTGAAGCATCGGAATCTATAACTAGTGTCACAGGAATGGTTCAAAATATAGCCAGTAAGAAGAGTCAGTCTTCTTAAAGTTAAGTAGACATAGTGGCGTTTCTATTTAATTCCGATGCAATTTCTGTGTTTCCTCGTCAATGAGAAGGTCAGAGGGATACAGTAAACCTGAAGTGAAGCATCGGAATCTATAACTAGTGTCACAGGAATGGTTCAAAACATAGACAGTAAGAAGGGTCAGTCTTCTTGTACTTAAGTCTGCATTGTGCCTTTTGTATTTAATTCCGATGCAATTCTGTGTTTCATCGTCAATAAGAAGGTCCAAGGGATACAGTAAAACTGAAGTCAAGCATCGGAATCTATAACTAGTGTCATAGGAATGGTTCAAAACATAGACAGTAAGAAGGGTCAGTCTTCTTGTACTTAAGTCGGCATTGTGCACCTTGTATTAAATTCCGATTCAATTCTGTGTTTCATCGTCAATAAGAAGGTCCAAGGGATACAGTAAAACAGAAGTCAAGCATCGGAATCTAGAACTAGTGTCACAGGAATGGTTCAAAATATAGCCAGTAAGAAGAGTCAGTCTTCTTAAACTTAAGTAGGCATAGTGGCGTTTCTATTTAATTCCGATGCAATTTCTGTGTTTCCTCGTCAATAAGAAGGTCAGAGGGATACAGAAAACCTGATGTGAAGCATCGGAATCTATAACTAGTGTCACAGGAATGGTTCAAAGCATAGACAGTAAGAAGGATCAGTCTTCTTGTACTTAAGTCGGCATTGTGCCTTTTGTATTTAATTCCGATGCAATTCTGTGTTTCATCGTCAATAAGAAGGTCCAAGAGATACAGTAAAACAGTTGTCGAGCATCGCAATCAATAACTAGTGTCACAGGAATGGTTCAAAATATAGCCAGTAAGAAGAGTCAGTCTTCTTAAACTTAAGTAGGCATAGTGGGGTTTCTATTTAATTCCGATGCAATTTCTGTGTTTCCTCGTCAATAAGAAGGTCAGAGGGATACAGTAAACCTGAAGTGAAGCATCGGAATCTATAACTAGTGTCACAGGAATGGTTCAAAACTTAGACAGTAAGAAAGGTCAGTCTTCTTGTACTTAAGTCGGCATTGTGCCTTTTGTATTTAATTCCGATGCAATTTCTGTGTTTCCTCGTCAATAAGAAGGTCAGAGGGATACAGTAAACCTGAAGTGAAGCATCGGAATCTATAACTAGTGTCACAGGAATGGTTCAAAACATAGACAGTAAGAAGGGGCAGTCTTCTTGTACTTAAGTCTGCATTGTGCCTTTTGTATTTAATTCCGATGCAATTTCTAAGTTTCATCGTCAATAAGAAGGTCAGAGGGATACAGTAAAACAGAAGTCAAGCATCGGAATCTATAACTAGTGTCACAGGAATGGTTCAAATTATAGACAGTAAGAAGGGTCAGTCTTCTTGTACTTAAGTCGGCATTGTGCCTTATGTATTTAATTCCGATGCAATTCTGTGTTTCATCGTCAATGAGAAGGTCCAAGGGATACAGTAAAACTGAAGTCAAGCATCGGAATCTATAACTAGTGTCACAGGAATGGTTCAAAATATAGCCAGTATGAAGAGTCAGTCTTCTTGTACTTAAGTCGGCATTGTGCCTTTTGTATTTAATTCCGATGCAATTTCTATGTTTCATCGTCAATAAGAAGGTCAGAGGGAAACAGTAAAACAGAAGTCAAGCATCGGAATCTATAACTAGTGTCACAGGAATGGTTCAAAACATAGACGGTAAGAAGGGTCAGTCTTCCTGTACTTAAGTCGGCATTGTGCCCTTTGTATTTAATTCCAATGCAATTCTGTGTTTCATCGTCAATAAGAAGGTCCAAGGGATACAGTAAAACAGAAGTCAAGCATCGGAATCTATAACTAGTGTCACAGCAATGGTTCAAAATATAGCCAGTAAGAAGAGTCAGTCTTCTTAAACTTAAGTAGTCATAGTGGCGTTTCTATTTAATTCCGATGCAATTTCTAAGTTTCATCGTCAATAAGAAGGTCAGAGGGATACAGTAAAACAGAAGTCAAGCATCGGAATCTATAACTAGTGTCACAGGAATGGTTCAAAACATAGACAGTAAGAAGGGTCAGTCTTCTTGTACTTAAGTCTGCATTGTGCCTTTTGTATTTAATTCCGATGCAATTCTGTGTTTCATCGTCAATAAGAAGGTCCAAGGCATACAGTAAAACTGAAGTCAAGTATCGGAATCTATAACTAGTGTCACAGGAATGGTTCAAATTATAGCCAGTATGAAGAGTCAGTCTTCTTGTACTTAAGTCGGCATTGTGGCTTTTGTATTTAATTGCGATGCAATTTCTGTGTTTCATCGTCAATAAGAAGGTCCAAGGTATGCAGTAAACCTGAAGTGAAGCATCGGAATCTATAACTAGTGTCACAGGAATGGTTCAAAATATAGCCAGTAAGAAGAGTCAGTCTTCTTAAAGATAAGTAGACATAGTGGCGTTTCTATTTAATTCCGATGCAATTTCTGTGTTTCCTCGTCAATAAGGTCAGAGGGATACAGTAAACCTGAAGTGAAGCATCGGAATCTATAACTAGTGTCACAGGAATGGTTCAAAACATAGACAGTAAGAAGGGTCAGTCTTCTTGTACTTAAGTCTGCATTGTGCCTTTTGTATTTAATTCCGATGCAATTCTGTGTTTCATCGTCAATAAGAAGGTCCAAGGGATACAGTAAAACTGAAGTCAAGCATCGGACCTATAACTAGTGTCATAGGAATGGTTCAAAACATAGACAGTAAGAAGGGTCAGTCTTCTTGTACTTAAGTCGGCATTGTGCATCTTGTATTAAATTCCGATGCAATTCTGTGTTTCATCGTCAATAAGAAGGTCCAAGGGATACAGTAAAACAGAAGTCAAGCATCGGAATCTAGAACTAGTGTCACAGGAATGGTTCAAAATATAGCCAGTAAGAAGAGTCAGTCTTCTTAAACTTAAGTAGGCATAGTGGCGTTTCTATTTAATTCCGATGCAATTTCTGTGTTTCCTCGTCAATAAGAAGGTCAGAGGGATACAGTAAACCTGAAGTGAAGCATCGGAATCTATAACTAGTGTCACAGGAATGGTTCAAAGCATAGACAGTAAGAAGGATCAGTCTTCTTGTACTTAAGTCGGCATTGTGCCTTTTGTATTTAATTCCGATGCAATTCTGTGTTTCATCGTCAATAAGAAGGTCCAAGGGATACAGTAAAACAGAAGTCAAGCATCGGCATCTATAACTAGTGTCACAGGAATGGTTCAAAATATAGCCAGTAAGAAGAGTCAGTCTTCTTAAACTTAAGTAGGCATAGTGGGGTTTCTATTTAATTACGATGCAATTTCTGTGTTTCCTCGTCAATAAGAAGGTCAGAGGGATACAGTAAACCTGAAGTGAAGCATCGTAATCTATAACTAGTGTCACAGGAATGGTTCAAAACATAGACAGTAAGAAGGGTCAGTCTTCTTGTACTTAAGTCGGCATTCTGCCTTTTGTATTTAATTCCAATGCAATTCTGTGTTTCATCGTCAATAAGAAGGTCCAAGGGATACAGTAAAACAGAAGTCAAGCATCGGAATCTATAACTAGTGTCACAGGAGTGGTTCAAAATATAGCCAGTAAGAAGAGTCAGCCTTCTTAAACTTAAGTAGGCATAGTGGCGTTTCTATTTAATTCCGATGCAATTTCTGTGTTTCCTCGTCAATAAGAATGTCAGAGGGATACAGTAAACCGGAAGTGAAGCATCGGAATCTATAACTAGTGTCACAGGAATGGTTCAAAACATAGACAGTAAGAAGGGTCAGTCTTCTTGTACTTAAGTCGGCATTGTGCCTTTTGTATTTAATTCCGATGCAATTTCTGTGTTTCCTCGTCAATAAGAAGGTCAGAGGGATACAGTAAACCTGAAGTGAAGCATCGGAATCTATAACTAGTGTCACAGGAATGGTTCAAAACATAGACAGTAAGAAGGGACAGTCTTCTTGTACTTAAGTCTGCATTGTGCCTTTTGTATTTAATTCCGATGCAATTTCTAAGTTTCATCGTCAATAAGAAGGTCAGAGGGATACAGTAAAACAGAAGTCAAGCACCGGAATCTATAACTAGTGTCACAGGAATGGTTCAAAACATAGACAGTAAGAAGGATCAGTCTTCTTGTACTTAAGTCGGCATTGTGCCTTTTGTATTTAATTCCGATGCAATTCTGTGTTTCATCGTCAATAAGAAGGTCCAAGGGATACAGTAAAACAGGTGTCGAGCATCGGAATCAATAACTAGTGTCACAGGAATGGTTCAAAATATAGCCAGTAAGAAGAGTCAGTCTTCTTAAACTTAAGTAGGCATAGTGGGGTTTCTATTTAATTCCGATGCAATTTCTGTGTTTCCTCGTCAATAAGAAGGTCAGAGGGATACAGTAAACCTAAAGTGAAGCATCGGAATCTATAACTAGTGTCACAGGAGTGGTTCAAAACATAGACAGTAAGAAGGGTCAGTCTTCTTGTACTTAAGTCGGCATTGTGCCTTTTGTATTTAATTCCGATGCAATTTCTGTGTTTCCTCGTCAATAAGAAGGTCAGAGGGATACAGTAAACCTGAAGTGAAGCATCGGAATCTATAACTAGTGTCACAGGAATGGTTCAAAACATAGACAGTAAGAAGGGACAGTCTTCTTGTACTTAAGTCTGCATTGTGCCTTTTGTATTTAATTCCGATGCAATTTCTAAGTTTCATCGTCAATAAGATGGTCAGAGGGATACAGTAAAACAGAAGTCAAGCATCGGAATCTATAACTAGTGTCACAGGAATGGTTCAAATTATAGACAGTAAGAAGGGTCAGTCTTCTTGTACTTAAGTCGGCATTGTGCCTTATGTATTTAATTCCGATGCAATTCTGTGTTTCATCGTCAATGAGAAGGTCCAAGGGATACAGTAAAACTGAAGTCAAGCATCGGAATCTATAACTAGTGTCACAGGAATGGTTCAAAATATAGCCAGTATGAAGAGTCAGTCTTCTTGTACTTAAGTCGGCATTGTGCCTTTTGTATTTAATTCCGATGCAATTTCTGTGTTTCCTCGTCAATAAGAAGGTCAGAGGGATACAGTAAACCTGAAGTCAAGCATCGGAATCTATAACTAGTGTCACAGGAATGGTTCAAAACATAGACAGTAAGAAGGGTCAGTCTTCTTGTACTTAAGTCGGCATTGTGCCTTTTGTATTGAATTCCGATGCAATTTTGTGTTTCATCGTCAATAAGAAGGTCCAAGGGATACAGTAAAACAGAAGTCAAGCATCGGAATCTATAACTAGTGTCACAGGAATGGTTCAAAATATAGCCAGTAAGAAGAGTCAGTCTTCTCAAACTTAAGTAGGCATAGTGGCGTTTCTATTTAATTCCGATGCCATTTCTGTGTTTCCTCGTCAATAAGAATGTCAGAGGGATACAGTAAACCTGAAGTGAAGCATCGGAATCTATAACTAGTGTCACAGGAATGGTTCAAAACATAGACAGTAAGAAGGATCAGTCTTCTTGTACTTAAGTCGGCATTGTGCCTTTTGTATTTAATTCGGATGCAATTCTGTGTTTCATCGTCAATACGAAGGTCCAAGGGATACAGTAAAACAGAAGTCGAGCATCGGAATCAATAACTAATGTCAGAGGAATGGTTCAAAATATAGCCAGTAAGAAGAGTCAGTCTTCTTAAACTTAAGTAGGCATAGTGGGGTTTCTATTTAATTCCGATGCAATTTCTGTGTTTCCTCGTCTATAAGAAGGTCAGAGGGATACAATAAACCTGAAGTGAAGCATCGGAATCTATAACTAGTGTCACAGGAATGGTTCAAAGCATAGACAGTAAGAAGGGTCAGTCTTCTTGTACTTAAGTCGGCATTGTGCCTTTTGTATGTAATTCCGATGCAATTCTGTGTTTCATCGTCAATAAGAATGTCCAAGGGATACAGTAAAACAGAAGTCAAGCATCGGAATACATAACTAGTGTCACAGGAGTGGTTCAAAATATAGCCAGTAAGAAGAGTCAGTCTTCTTAAACTTAAGTAGGCATGGTGGCGTTTCTATTTAATTCCGATGCAATTTCTGTGTTTCCTCGTCAATAAGAAGGTCAGAGGGATACAGTAAACCTGAAGTGAAGCATCGGAATCTATAACTAGTGTCACAGGAATGGTTCAAAACATAGTAAGAAGGATCAGTCTTCTTGTACTTAAGTCGGCATTGTGCCTTTTGTATTTAATTCCGATGCAATTCTGTGTTTCATCGTCAATAAGAAGGTCCAAGGGATACAGTAAAACAGAAGTCAAGCATCGGAATCTATAACTAGTGTCACAGGAATGGTTCAAAATATAGCCAGTAAGAAGAGTCAGTTTTCTTAAACTTAAGTAGGCATAGTGGCGTTTCTATTTAATTCCGATGCAATTTCTGTGTTTCCTCGTCAATAAGAAGGTCAGAGCGATACAGTAAACCTGAAGTGAAGCATCAGAATCTATAACTAGTGTCACAGGAATGGTTTAAAACATAGGCAGTAAGAAGGGTCAGTCTTCTTGTACTTAAGTCGGCATTGTGCCTTTTGTATTTAATTCCAATACAATTCTGTGTTTCATCGTCAATAAGAAGGTCCAAGGGATACAGTAAAACAGAAGTCAAGCATCGGAATCTATAACTAGTGTCACAGAAATGGTTCAAAATATAGCCAGTAAGAAGAGTCAGTCTTCTTAAACTTAAGTAGGCATAGTGGGGTTTCTATTTAATTACGATGCAATTTCTGTGTTTCCTCGTCAATAAGAAGGTCAGAGGGATACAGTAAACCTGAAGTGAAGCATCGTAATCTATAACTAGTGTCACAGGAATGGTTCAAAACATAGACAGTAAGAAGGGTCAGTCTTCTTGTACTTAAGTCGGCATTCTGCCTTTTGTATTTAATTCCAATGCAATTCTGTGTTTCATCGTCAATAAGAAGGTCCAAGGGATACAGTAAAACAGAAGTCAAGCATCGGAATCTATAACTAGTGTCACAGGAGTGGTTCAAAATATAGCCAGTAAGAAGAGTCAGCCTTCTTAAACTTAAGTAGGCATAGTGGCGTTTCTATTTAATTCCGATGCAATTTCTGTGTTTCCTCGTCAATAAGAATGTCAGAGGGATACAGTAAACCTGAAGTGAAGCATCGGAATCTATAACTAGTGTCACAGGAATGGTTCAAAACATAGACAGTAAGAAGGGTCAGTCTTCTTGTACTTAAGTCGGCATTGTGCCTTTTGTATTTAATTCCGATGCAATTTCTGTGTTTCCTCGTCAATAAGAAGGTCAGAGGGATACAGTAAACCTGAAGTGAAGCATCGGAATCTATAACTAGTGTCACAGGAATGGTTCAAAACATAGACAGTAAGAAGGGACAGTCTTCTTGTACTTAAGTCTGCATTGTGCCTTTTGTATTTAATTCCGATGCAATTTCTAAGTTTCATCGTCAATAAGAAGGTCAGAGGGATACAGTAAAACAGAAGTCAAGCACCGGAATCTATAACTAGTGTCACAGGAATGGTTCAAAACATAGACAGTAAGAAGGATCAGTCTTCTTGTACTTAAGTCGGCATTGTGCCTTTTGTATTTAATTCCGATGCAATTCTGTGTTTCATCGTCAATAAGAAGGTCCAAGGGATACAGTAAAACAGATGTCGAGCATCGGAATCAATAACTAGTGTCACAGGAATGGTTCAAAATATAGCCAGTAAGAAGAGTCAGTCTTCTTAAACTTAAGTAGGCATAGTGGGGTTTCTATTTAATTCCGATGCAATTTCTGTGTTTCCTCGTCAATAAGAAGGTCAGAGGGATACAGTAAACCTAAAGTGAAGCATCGGAATCTATAACTAGTGTCACAGGAGTGGTTCAAAACATAGACAGTAAGAAGGGTCAGTCTTCTTGTACTTAAGTCGGCATTGTGCCTTTTGTATTTAATTCCGATGCAATTTCTGTGTTTCCTCGTCAATAAGAAGGTCAGAGGGATACAGTAAACCTGAAGTGAAACATCGGAATCTATAACTAGTGTCACAGGAATGGTTCAAAACATAGACAGTAAGAAGGGACAGTCTTCTTGTACTTAAGTCTGCATTGTGCCTTTTGTATTTAATTCCGATGCAATTTCTAAGTTTCATCGTCAATAAGATGGTCAGAGGGATACAGTAAAACAGAAGTCAAGCATCGGAATCTATAACTAGTGTCACAGGAATGGTTCAAATTATAGACAGTAAGAAGGGTCAGTCTTCTTGTACTTAAGTCGGCATTGTGCCTTATGTATTTAATTCCGATGCAATTCTGTGTTTCATCGTCAATGAGAAGGTCCAAGGGATACAGTAAAACTGAAGTCAAGCATCGGAATCTATAACTAGTGTCACAGGAATGGTTCAAAATATAGCCAGTATGAAGAGTCAGTCTTCTTGTACTTAAGTCGGCATTGTGCCTTTTGTATTTAATTCCGATGCAATTTCTGTGTTTCCTCGTCAATAAGAAGGTCAGAGGGATACAGTAAACCTGAAGTCAAGCATCGGAATCTATAACTAGTGTCACAGGAATGGTTCAAAACATAGACAGTAAGAAGGGTCAGTCTTCTTGTACTTAAGTCGGCATTGTGCCTTTTGTATTGAATTCCGATGCAATTTTGTGTTTCATCGTCAATAAGAAGGTCCAAGGGATACAGTAAAACAGAAGTCAAGCATCGGAATCTATAACTAGTGTCACAGGAATGGTTCAAAATATAGCCGGTAAGAAGAGTCAGTCTTCTCAAACTTAAGTAGGCATAGTGGCGTTTCTATTTAATTCCGATGCAATTTCTGTGTTTCCTCGTCAATAAGAATGTCAGAGGGATACAGTAAACCTGAAGTGAAGCATCGGAATCTATAACTAGTGTCACAGGAATGGTTCAAAACATAGACAGTAAGAAGGATCAGTCTTCTTGTACTTAAGTCGGCATTGTGCCTTTTGTATTTAATTCCGATGCAATTCTGTGTTTCATCGTCAATAAGAAGGTCCAAGGGATACAGTAAAACAGAAGTCGAGCATCGGAATCAATAACTAATGTCACAGGAATGGTTCAAAATATAGCCAGTAAGAAGAGTCAGTCTTCTTAAACTTAAGTAGGCATAGTGGGGTTTCTATTTAATTCCGATGCAATTTCTGTGTTTCCTCGTCTATAAGAAGGTCAGAGGGATACAATAAACCTGAAGTGAAGCATCGGAATCTATAACTAGTGTCACAGGAATGGTTCAAAGCATAGACAGTAAGAAGGGTCAGTCTTCTTGTACTTAAGTCGGCATTGTGCCTTTTGTATTTAATTCCGATGCAATTCTGTGTTTCATCGTCAATAAGAAGGTCCAAGGGATACAGTAAAACAGAAGTCAAGCATCGGAATACATAACTAGTGTCACAGGAGTGGTTCAAAATATAGCCAGTAAGAAGAGTCAGTCTTCTTAAACTTAAGTAGGCATGGTGGCGTTTCTATTTAATTCCGATGCAATTTCTGTGTTTCCTCGTCAATAAGAAGGTCAGAGGGATACAGTAAACCTGAAGTGAAGCATCGGAATCTATAACTAGTGTCACAGGAATGGTTCAAAACATAGTAAGAAGGATCAGTCTTCTTGTACTTAAGTCGGCATTGTGCCTTTTGTAGTTAATTCCGATGCAATTCTGTGTTTCATCGTCAATAAGAAGGTCCAAGGGATACAGTAAAACAGAAGTCAAGCATCGGAATCTATAACTAGTGTCACAGGAATGGTTCAAAATATAGCCAGTAAGAAGAGTCAGTTTTCTTAAACTTAAGTAGGCATAGTGGCGTTTCTATTTAATTCCGATGCAATTTCTGTGTTTCCTCGTCAATAAGAAGGTCAGAGCGATACAGTAAACCTGAAGTGAAGCATCAGAATCTATAACTAGTGTCACAGGAATGGTTTAAAACATAGGCAGTAAGAAGGGTCAGTCTTCTTGTACTTAAGTCGGCATTGTGCCTTTTGTATTTAATTCCAATACAATTCTGTGTTTCATCGTCAATAAGAAGGTCCAAGGGATACAGTAAAACAGAAGTCAAGCATCGGAATCTATAACTAGTGTCACAGAAATGGTTCAAAATATAGCCAGTAAGAAGAGTCAGTCTTCTTAAACTTAAGTAGGCATAGTGGCGTTTCTATTTAATTCCGATGCAATTTCTGTGTTTCCTCGTCAATAAGAAGGTAAGAGGGATACAGTAAACCTGAAGTGAAGCATCGGAATCTATAACTAGTGTCACAGGAATGGTTCAAAACATAGACAGTAAGAAGGGTCAGTCTTCTTGTACTTAAGTCGGCATTGTGCCTTTTGTAATTAATTCCGATGCAATTTCTGTGTTTCCTCGTCAATAAGAAGGTCAGAGGGATACAGAAAACCTGAAGTGAAGCATCGGAATCTATAACTAGTGTTACAGGAATGGTTCAAAGCATAGACAGTAAGAAGGGTCAGTCTTCTTGTACTTAAGTCTGCATTGTGCCTTTTGTATTTAATTCCGATGCAATTCTGTGTTTCATCGTCAGTAAGAAGGTCCAAGGGATACAGCAAAACTGAAGTCAAGCATCGGAATCTATAACTAGTGTCACAGGAATGGTTCAAAATATAGCCAGTATGAAGAGTCAGTTTTCTTGTACTAAAGTCTGCATTGTGCCTTTTGTATTTAATTCCGATGCAATTCTGTGTTTCGTGGTCAATAAGAAGGTCCAAGGGATACAGTAAAACTGAAGTCAAGCATTGGAATCTATAACTAGTGTCACAGGAATGGTTCAAAACATAGACAGTAAGAAGGGTCAGTCTTCTTGTACTTAAGTCGGCGTTGTGCCTTTTGTATTTAATTCCGATGCAATTCTGTGTTTCATCGTCAATAAGAAGGTCCAAGGGATACAGTACAACTGAAGTCGAGCATCGGAATCAATAACTAGTGTCACAGGAATGGTTCAAAATACAGCCAGTAAGAAGAGTCAGTCTTCTTAAACTTAAGTAGGCATAGTGGGGTTTCTATTTAATTCCGATGCAATTTCTGTGTTTCCTCGTCAATAAGAAGGTCAGAGGGATACAGTAAACCTGAAGTGAAGCATCGGAATCTATAACTAGTGTCACAGGAATGGTTCAAAGCATAGACAGTAAGAAGGGTCAGTCTTCTTGTACTTAAGTCGGCATTGTGCCTTTTGTATTTAATTCCGATGCAATTCTGTGTTTCATCGTCATTAAGAAGGTCCAAGGGATACAGTAAAACAGAAGTCAAGCATCGGAATACATAACTAGTGTCACAGGAATGGTTCAAAATATAGCCAGTAAGAAGAGTCAGTCTTCTTAAACTTAAGTAGGCATGGTGGCGTTTCTATCTAATTCCGATGCAATTTCTGTGTTTCCTCGTCAATAAGAAGGTCAGAGGGATACAGTAAACCTGAAGTGAAGCATCGGAATCTATAACTAGTGTCACAGGAATGGTTCAAAACATAGTAAGAAGGATCAGTCTTCTTGTACTTAAGTCGGCATTGTGCCTTTTGTATTTAATTCCGATGCAATTCTGTGTTTCATCGTCAATAAGAAGGTCCAAGGGATACAGTAAAACAGAAGTCAAGCATCGGAATCTATAACTAGTGTCACAGGAATGGTTCAAAATATAGCCAGTAAGAAGAGTCAGTTTTCTTAAACTTAAGTAGGCATAGTGGCGTTTCTATTTAATTCCGATGCAATTTCTGTGTTTCCTCGTCAATAAGAAGGTCAGAGCGATACAGTAAACCTGAAGTGAAGCATCAGAATCTATAACTAGTGTCACAGGAATGGTTCAAAACATAGGCAGTAAGAAGGGTCAGTCTTCTTGTACTTAAGTCGGCATTGTGCCTTTTGTATTTAATTCCAATACAATTCTGTGTTTCATCGTCAACAAGAAGGTCCAAGGGATACAGTAAAACAGAAGTCAAGCATCGGAATCTATAACTAGTGTCACAGGAATAGTTCAAAATATAGCCAGTAAGAAGAGTCAGTCTTCTTAAACTTAAGTAGGCATAGTGGCGTTTCTATTTAATTCCGATGCAATTTCTGTGTTTCCTCGTCAATAAGAAGGTAAGAGGGATACAGTAAACCTGAAGTGAAGCATCGGAATCTATAAGTAGTGTCACAGGAATGGTTCAAAACATAGACAGTAAAAAGGGTCAGTCTTCTTGTACTTAAGTCGGCATTGTGCCTTTTGTAATTATTTCCGATGCAATTTCTGTGTTTCCCCGTCAATAAGAAGGACAGAGGGATACAGTAAACCTGAAGTGAAGCATCGGAATCTATAACTAGTGTCACAGGAATGGTTCAAATCATAGACAGTAAGAAGGGTCAGTCTTCTTGTACTTAAGTCTGCATTGTGCCTTTTGTATTTAATTCCGATGCAATTCTGTGTTTCATCGTCAGTAAAAAGGTCCAAGGGATACAGCAAAACTGAAGTCAAGCATCGGAATCTATAACTAGTGTCACAGGAATGGTTCAAAATATAGCCAGTATGAAGAGTCAGTTTTCTTGTACTAAAGTCTGCATTGTGCCTTTTGTATTTAATTCCGATGCAATTCTGTGTTTCGTGGTCAATAAGAAGGTCCAAGGGATACAGTAAAACTGAAGTCAAGCATCGGAATCTATAACTAGTGTCACAGGAATGGTTCAAAACATAGACAGTAAGAAGGGTCAGTCTTCTTGTACTTAAGTCGGCATTGTGCCTTTTGTATTTAATTCGGATGCAATTTTGTGTTTCATCGTCAATAAGAAGGTCTAAGGGATTCAGTAAAAAGAAGTCAAGCAACGGAATCTATAACTAGTGTCACAGGAATGGTTCAAAATATAGCCAGTATGAAGGGTCAGTCTTCTTGTACTTAAGTCTGCATTGTGCCTTTTGTATTTAATTCCGATGCAATTTCTGTGTTTCATCGTCAATAAGAAGGTCCAAGGGATGCAGTAAACCTGAAGTGAAGCATCGGAATCTATAACTAGTGTCACAGGAATGGTTCAAAGTATAGCCAGTAAGAAGAGTCAGTCTTCTTAAACTTAAGTAAGCACAGTGGCGTTTCTATTTAATTCCGAAGCAATTTCTGTGTTTCCTCGTCAATAAGAAGGTCAGAGGGATACAGTAAACCTGAAGTGAAGCATCGTAATCTATAACTAGTGTCACAGGATTGGTTCAAATCATAGACAATAAGAAGGGTCAGTCTTCTTGTACTTAAGTCGGCATTGTGCCTTTTGTATTGAATTACGATGCAATTCTGTGTTTCATCGTCAATAAGAAGATCCAAGGGATACAGTAAAACAGAAGTCAAGCATCGGAATCTATAACTAGTGTCGCAGGAATGGTTCAAAATATAGCCAGTAAGAAGAGTCAGTCTTCTTAAACTTAAGTAGGCATAGTGGCGTTTCTATTTAATTCCGATGCAATATCTGTGTTTCCTCGTCAATAAGCAGGTCAGAGGGATACAGTAAACCTGAAGTGAAGCATCGGAATCTATAACTAGTGTCACAGGAATGGTTCAAAACATAGTAAGAAGGATCAGTCTTCTTGTACTTAAGTCGGCATTGTGCCTTTTGTATTTAATTCCGATGCAATTCTGTGTTTCATCGTCAATAAGAAGGTCCAAGGGATACAGTAAAACAGAAGTCAAGCATCGGAATCTATAACTAGTGTCACAGGAATGGTTCAAAATATAGCCAGTAAGAAGAGTCAGTTTTCTTAAACTTAAGTAGGCATAGTGGCGTTTCTATTTAATTCCGATGCAATTTCTGTGTTTCCTCGTCAATAAGAAGGTCAGAGCGATACAGTAAACCTGAAGTGAAGCATCAGAATCTATAACTAGTGTCACAGGAATGGTTCAAAACATAGGCAGTAGGAAGGGTCAGTCTTCTTGTACTTAAGTCGGCATTGTGCCTTTTGTAATTAATTCCGATGCAATTTCTGTGTTTCCTCGTCAATAAGAAGGTCAGAGGGATACAGAAACCTGAAGTGAAGCATCGGAACCTATAACTAGTGTCACAGGAATGGTTCAAATCATAGACAGTAAGAAGGGTCAGTCTTCTTGTACTTAAGTCTGCATTGTGCCTTTTGTATTTAATTCCGATGCAATTCTGTGTTTCATCGTCAGTAAGAAGGTCCAAGGGATACAGCAAAACTGAAGTCAAGCATCGGAATCTATAACTAGTGTCACAGGAATGGTTCAAAATATAGCCAGTATGAAGAGTCAGTTTTCTTGTACTAAAGTCTGCATTGTGCCTTTTGTATTTAATTCCGCTGCAATTCTGTGTTTCGTGGTCAATAAGAAGGTCCAAGGGATACAGTAAAACTGAAGTCAAGCATCGGAATCTATAACTAGTGTCACAGGAATGGTTCAAAACATAGACAGTAAGAAGGGTCAGTCTTCTTGTACTTAAGTCGGCATTGTGCCTTTTGTATTTAATTCGGATGCAATTCTGTGTTTCATCGTCAATAAGAAGGTCTAAGGGATTCAGTAAAAAGAAGTCAAGCAACGGAATCTATAACTAGTGTCACAGGAATGGTTCAAAATATAGCCAGTATGAAGGGTCAGTCTTCTTGTACTTAAGTCTGCATTGTGCCTTTTGTATTTAATTCCGATGCAATTTCTGTGTTTCATCGTCAATAAGAAGGTCCAAGGGATGCAGTAAACCTGAAGTGAAGCATCGGAATCTATAACTAGTGTCACAGGAATGGTTCAAAGTATAGCCAGTAAGAAGAGTCAGTCTTCTTAAACTTAAGTAAGCACAGTGGCGTTTCTATTTAATTCCGAAGCAATTTCTGTGTTTCCTCGTCAATAAGAAGGTCAGAGGGATACAGTAAACCTGAAGTGAAGCATCGTAATCTATAACTAGTGTCACAGGATTGGTTCAAAACATAGACAATAAGAAGGGTCAGTCTTCTTGTACTTAAGTCGGCATTGTGCCTTTTGTATTGAATTCCGATGCAATTCTGTGTTTCATCGTCAATAAGAAGGTCCAAGGGATACAGTAAAACAGAAGTCAAGCATCGGAATCTATAACTAGTGTCGCAGGAATGGTTCAAAATATAGCCAGTAAGAAGAGTCAGTCTTCTTAAACTTAAGTAGGCATAGTGGCGTTTCTATTTAATTCCGATGCAATTTCTGTGTTTCTTCGTCAATAAGAAGGTCAGAGGGATACAGTAAACCTGAAGTGAAGCATCGGAATCTATAACTAGTGTCACAGGAATGGTTCAAAACATAGACAGTAAGAAGGATCAGTCTTCTTGTACTTAAGTCGGCATTGTGCCTTTTGTATTTAATTCCGATGCAATTCTGTGTTTCATCGTCAATAAGAAGGACCAAAGGTTACAGTAAACGTGGAGTGAAGCATCGGAGTCTATAACTATTGTCACAGGACTGGTTCAAAAATAGACAGTAATAAGAGTCAGTCTTCTTGAACTTAATTCGGCATTGTGCCTTTTGTATTTAATTCCGATGCAATTTCTGTGTTTCATCGTCAATAAGAAGGTCAGAGGGATAAAGTAAACCTGAAGTGAAGCATCGGAATCCATAACTAGTGTCACAGGAATGGTTCAAAACATAGTCAGTAAGAAGAGTTAGTCTTCTTGTACTTAAGTCGGCATTGTGCCTTTTGTATTTAATACCGATGCAATTTCTGTGTTTCATCGTCAATAAGAAGGTCCAAGGGATACAGTAAACCTGGAGTGAAGCATCGGAATCTATAACTAGTGTCACAGGAATATTTCAAAACATAGACAGTAGGAAGAGACAGTCTTCTTGTACTTAAGTTGGCATTGTGCCGTTTGTATTTAATTCCGATGCAATTTCTGTGTTTCATCGTCAATAAGAAGGTCCAAGGTATACAGTAAACCTGAAGTGAAGCATCGGATCTATAACTAGTGTCACAGGAATGGTTCAAAACATAGACAGTAAGAAGAGTCAGTCTTCTTGTACTTAAGTCGGCACTGTACCTTTTCTATTTCATTCCGATGCAATTTCTGTGTTTCATCGTCAATAAGAAGGTCCAAGGGATACAGTAAACATGGAGTGAAGCATCGGAATCTATAACTCGTGTCAATGGAATGGTTCAAAACATAGTCAGTAAGAAGAGTCAGTCTTCTTGCACTTAAGTCGGCATTGTGCCTTTTGTATTTAATTCCGATGCAATTTATGTGTTTCATCTTCAATAAGAAGGTCCAAGGGATATAGTAAACCTGGAGTGAAGCATCGGAATCTATAACTAGTGTCACAGAAATGGTTCAAAACATAGACAGTAAGAAGAGTCAGTCTTCTTGTACTTACGTCGACATTGTGCCCTTTCTATTTAAATCCGATGCAATTTCTGTAATTCATCGTCTATAAGAAGGTCCAAGGGATTCAGTGAACCTGAAGTGAAGCTTCGGAATCTATAGCTAGTGTCACAGGAATGGTTCAAAACATAGATAGTAAGCAAAGTCAGTCTTCTTGTACTTAATTCTGCTTTGTGCCTTTTGTATTTAATTCCGATGCAATTTCTGTGTTTCATCGTCAATAAGAAGGACAGAGGGGTACAGCAAACATGAAACCTGAAGTGAAGCATCGGAATCTATAGCTAGTGACACAGGAATGGTTCAAAACGTAGACAGCAAGAAGAGTCAGTCTTCTTGTACTAAAGTCGGCACTGTGCCTTTTGTGTTTAACTCCGATGCAATTTCTGTGTTTCATCGTCAATAAGAAGGTCTGAGGGACACTGTAATCCTGAAGTGAAGCATCGGAATCTATAACTAGTGTCACAGGACTGGTTCAAAACATAGTCAGTAAGAAGAGTCAGTCTTCTTGTACTTAAGTCGGCATTGTGCCTTTTGTATTTAATTCCGATGCAATTTCTGTGTTTCATCGTCAATAAGAAGGTCCAAGGGAAACAGTAAACCTGAGGTGAAGCATCGGAATCTATAACTAGTGTCACAGGGATGTTTCAGAACACAGTCAGTAAGAAGAGTCAGTCTTCTTGTACTTAAGTCGGCATTATACCTTTTCTATTTAATTCCGATGCAATTTCTGTGTTTCATCGTCAATAACAAGGTCCAAGGGATACAGTAAACCTGGAGTGAAGCATCGGAATCTATAACAAGTGTCAATGGAATGGTTCAAATCATAGACAGTAAGAAGAGTCAATCTTCTTGTACTTAAGTCGGCATTGTGCCTTTTGTATTTAATTCCGATGCAATTTCTGTGTTTCGTCGTCAATAAGAAGGTCCAAGGGATGCAGTAAACCTGAAGTGAAGCATCGGAATCTATAACTAGTGTCACAGGAATGGTTCAAAATATAGCCAGTATGAAGAGTCAGTCTTCTTGTACTTAAGACGGCATTGTGCCTTTTGTATTTAATTCCGATGCAATTTCTGTGTTTCATCGTCAATAAGAAGGTCCAAGGGATGCAGTAAACCTGAAGTGAAGCATCGGAATCTATAACTAGTGCCACAGGAATGGTTCAAAATATAGCCAGTAAGAAGAGTCAGTCTTCTTAAAGTTAAGTAGGCATAGTGGCGTTTCTATTTAATTCCGATGCAATTTCTGTGTTTCCTCGACAATAAGAAGGTCACAGGGATACAGTAAACCTGAAGTGAAGCATCGGAATCTATAACTAGTGTCACAGGAATGGTTCAAAACATAGACAGTAAGAAGGGTCAGTCTTCTTGTACTTATGTCTGCATTGTGCCTTTTGTATTTAATTCTGATTTAATTCTGATTTTCATCGTCAATAAGAAGGTCCAAGGGATACAGTAAAACAGAAGTCAAGCATCGGAATCTATAACTAGTGTCACAGGAATGATTCAAAATATAGCCAGTAAGAAGAGTCAGTCTTCTTAAACTTAAGTAGGCATAGTGGCGTTTCTAATTAATTCCGATGCAATTTCTGTGTTTCCTCGTCAATAAGAAGGTCAGAGGGATACAGTAAACCTGGAGTGAAGCATCGGAATCTATAACTAGTGTCACAGGAATATTTCAAAACATAGACAGTAGGAAGAGACAGTCTTCTTGTACTTAAGTTGGCATTGTGCCGTTTGTATTTAATTCCGATGCAATTTCTGTGTTTCATCGTCAATAAGAAGGTCCAAGGTATACAGTAAACCTGAAGTGAAGCATCGGATCTATAACTAGTGTCACAGGAATGGTTCAAAACATAGACAGTAAGAAGAGTCAGTCTTCTTGTACTTAAGTCGGCACTGTACCTTTTCTATTTCATTCCGATGCAATTTCTGTGTTTCATCGTCAATAAGAAGGTCCAAGGGATACAGTAAACATGGAGTGAAGCATCGGAATCTATAACTCGTGTCAATGGAATGGTTCAAAACGTAGACAGCAAGAAGAGTCAGTCTTCTTGTACTAAAGTCGGCACTGTGCCTTTTGTGTTTAACTCCGATGCAATTTCTGTGTTTCATCGTCAATAAGAAGGTCTGAGGGACACTGTAATCCTGAAGTGAAGCATCGGAATCTATAACTAGTGTCACAGGACTGGTTCAAAACATAGTCAGTAAGAAGAGTCAGTCTTCTTGTACTTAAGTCGGCATTGTGCCTTTTGTATTTAATTCCGATGCAATTTCTGTGTTTCATCGTCAATAAGAAGGTCCAAGGGAAACAGTAAACCTGAGGTGAAGCATCGGAATCTATAACTAGTGTCACAGGAATGTTTCAGAACACAGTCAGTAAGAAGAGTCAGTCTTCTTGTACTTAAGTCGGCATTATACCTTTTGTATTTAATTCCGATGCAATTTCTGTGTTTCATCGTCAATAACAAGGTCCAAGGGATACAGTAAACCTGGAGTGAAGCATCGGAATCTATAACAAGTGTCAATGGAATGGTTCAAATCATAGACAGTAAGAAGAGTCAATCTTCTTGTACTTAAGTCGGCATTGTGCCTTTTGTATTTAATTCCGATGCAATTTCTGTGTTTCGTCGTCAATAAGAAGGTCCAAGGGATGCAGTAAACCTGAAGTGAAGCATCGGAATCTATAACTAGTGTCACAGGAATGGTTCAAAATATAGCCAGTATGAAGAGTCAGTCTTCTTGTACTTAAGACGGCATTGTGCCTTTTGTATTTAATTCCGATGCAATTTCTGTGTTTCATCGTCAATAAGAAGGTCCAAGGGATGCAGTAAACCTGAAGTGAAGCATCGGAATCTATAACTAGTGCCACAGGAATGGTTCAAAATATAGCCAGTAAGAAGAGTCAGTCTTCTCAAAGTTAAGTAGGCATAGTGGCGTTTCTATTTAATTCCGATGCAATTTCTGTGTTTCCTCGACAATAAGAAGGTCACAGGGATACAGTAAACCTGAAGTGAAGCATCGGAATCTATAACTAGTGTCACAGGAATGGTTCAAAACATAGACAGTAAGAAGGGTCAGTCTTCTTGTACTTATGTCTGCATTGTGCCTTTTGTATTTAATTCTGATTTAATAATGTTTTTCATCGTCAATAAGAAGGTCCAAGGGATACAGTAAAACTGTAGTCAAGCATCGGAATCTATAACTAGTGTCACAGGAATGGTTCAACATATGGCCAGTATGAAGAGTCAGTCTTCTTGTACTTAAGTCGGCATTGTGCCTTTTGTATTTAATTCCGATGCAATTTCTGTGTTTCATCGTCAATAAGAAGGTCAGAGGGATACAGTAAAACAGAAGTCAAGCATCGGAATCTATAACTAGTGTCACAGGAATGATTCAAAATATAGCCAGTAAGAAGAGTCAGTCTTCTTAAACTTAAGTAGGCATAGTGGCGTTTCTAATTAATTCCGATGCAATTTCTGTGTTTCCTCGTCAATAAGAAGGTCAGAGGGATACAGTAAACCTGAAGTGAAGCATCGGAATCTATAACTAGTGTCACAGGAATGGTTCAAAACATAGACAGTAAGAAGGGTCAGTCTTCTTGTACTTAAGTCGGCATTGTGCCTTTTGTATTTAATTCCGATGCAATTCTGTGTTTCATCGTCAATAAGAAGGTCCAAGGGATACAGTAAAACAGAAGTCAAGCATCGGAATACATAACTAGTGTCACAGGAATGGTTCAAAATATAGCCAGTAAGAAGAGTCAGTCTTCTTAAACTAAAGTAGGCATAGTGGCGTTTCTATTTAATTCCGATGCAATTTCTGTGTTTCCTCGTCAATAAGAAGGTCAGAGGGATACAGTAAACCTGAAGTGAAGCATCGGAATCTATAACTAGTGTCACAGGAATGGTTCAAAACATAGACAGTAAGAAAGATCAGTCTTCTTGTACTTAAGTCGGCATTGTGCCATTTGTATTTAATTCCGATGCAATTCTGTGTTTCATCGTCAATAAGAAGGTCCAAGGTATACAGTAAAACAGAAGTCAAGCATCGGAATCTATAACTAGTGTCACAGGAATGGTTCAAAATATAGCCAGTAAGAAGAGTCAGTCTTCTTAAACTTAAGTAGGCATAGTGGGGTTTCTATTTAATTCCGATGCAATATCTGTGTTTCCTCGTCAATAAGAAGGTCAGAGGGATACAGTAAACCTGAAGTGAAGCATCGGAATCTATAACTAGTGTCACAGGAATGGTTCAAAACATAGACAGTAAGAAGGGTCAGTCTTCTTGTACATAAGTCGGCATTGTGCCTTTTGTATTTAATTCCAATGCAATTCTCTGTTTCATCGTCAATAAGAAGGTCCAAGGGATACAGTAAAACAGAAGTCAAGCATCGGAATCTATAACTAGTGTCACAGGAATGGTGCAAAATATAGCCAGTAAGAAGAGTCAGTCTTCTTAAACTTAAGTAGGCATAGTGGCGTTTCTATTTAATTCCGATGCAATTTCTGTGTTTCCTCGTCAATAAGAAGGTCAGAGGGATACAGTAAACCTGAAGTGAAGCATCGGAATCTATAACTAGTGTCACAGGAATGGTTCAAAACATAGACAGTAAGAAGGGTCAGTCATCTTGTACTTAAGTCGGCATTGTGCCTTTTGTATTTAATTCCGATGCAATTTCTGTGTTTCCTCGTCAATAAGAAGGTCAGAGGGATACAGTAAACCTGAAGTGAAGCATCGAAATCTATAACTAGTGTCACAGGAATGGTTCAAAACATAGACAGTAAGAAGGGTCAGTCTTCTTGTACTTAAGTCTGCATTGTGCCTTTTGTATTTAATTCCGATGCAATTCTGTGTTTCATCGTCAATAAGAAGGTCCAAGGCATACAGTAAAACTGAAGTCAAGTATCGGAATCTATAACTAGTGTCACAGGAATGGTTCAAAATATAGCCAGTATGAAGAGTCAGTCTTCTTGTACTTAAGTCGGCATTGTGGCTTTTGTATTTAATTGCGATGCAATTTCTGTGTTTCATCGTCAATAAGAAGGTCCAAGGGATGCAGTAAACCTGAAGTGAAGCATCGGAATCTATAACTAGTGTCACAGGAATGGTTCAAAATATAGCCAGTAAGAAGAGTCAGTCTTCTTAAAGTTAAGTAGACATAGTGGCGTTTCTATTTAATTCCGATGCAATTTCTGTGTTTCCTCGTCAATAAGAAGGTCAGAGGGATACAGTAAACCTGAAGTGAAGCATCGGAATCTATAACTAGTGTCACAGGAATGGTTCAAAACATAGACAGTAAGAAGGGTCAGTCTTCTTGTACTTAAGTCTGCATTGTGCCTTTTGTATTTAATTCCGATGCAATTCTGTGTTTCATCGTCAATAAGAAGGTCCAAGGGATACAGTAAAACTGAAGTCAAGCATCGGAATCTATAACTAGTGTCATAGGAATGGTTCAAAACATAGACAGTAAGAAGGGTCAGTCTTCTTGTACTTAAGTCGGCATTGTGCACCTTGTATTAAATTCCGATTCAATTCTGTGTTTCATCGTCAATAAGAAGGTCCAAGGGATACAGTAAAACAGAAGTCAAGCATCGGAAACTAGAACTAGTGTCACAGGAATGGTTCAAAATATAGCCAGTAAGAAGAGTCAGTCTTCTTAAACTTAAGTAGGCATAGTGGCGTTTCTATTTAATTCCGATGCAATTTCTGTGTTTCCTCGTCAATAAGAAGGTCAGAGGGATACAGTAAACCTGAAGTGAAGCATCGGAATCTATAACTAGTGTCACAGGAATGGTTCAAAGCATAGACAGTAAGAAGGATCAGTCTTCTTGTACTTAAGTCGGCATTGTGCCTTTTGTATTTAATTCCGATGCAATTCTATGTTTCATCGTCAATAAGAAGGTCCAAGGGATACAGTAAAACAGATGTCGAGCATCGCAATCAATAACTAGTGTCACAGGAATGGTTCAAAATATAGCCAGTAAGAAGAGTCAGTCTTCTTAAACTTAAGTAGGCATAGTGGGGTTTCTATTTAATTCCGATGCAATTTCTGTGTTTCCTCGTCAATAAGAAGGTCAGAGGGATACAGTAAACCTGAAGTGAAGCATCGGAATCTATAACTAGTGTCACAGGAATGGTTCAAAACTTAGACAGTAAGAAGGGTCAGTCTTCTTGTACTTAAGTCGGCATTGTGCCTTTTGTATTTAATTCCGATGCAATTTCTGTGTTTCCTCGTCAATAAGAAGGTCAGAGGGATACAGTAAACCTGAAGTGAAGCATCGGAATCTATAACTAGTGTCACAGGAATGGTTCAAAACATAGACAGTAAGAAGGGACAGTCTTCTTGTACTTAAGTCTGCATTGTGCCTTTTGTATTTAATTCCGATGCAATTTCTATGTTTCATCGTCAATAAGAAGGTCAGAGGGAAACAGTAAAACAGAAGTCAAGCATCGGAATCTATAACTAGTGTCACAGGAATGGTTCAAAACATAGACAGTAAGAAGGGTCAGTCTTCTTGTACTTAAGTCGGCATTGTGCCCTTTGTATTTAATTCCAATGCAATTCTGTGTTTCATCGTCAATAAGAAGGTCCAAGGGATACAGTAAAACAGAAGTCAAGCATCGGAAACTATAACTAGTGTCACAGGAATGGTTCAAAATATAGCCAGTAAGAAGAGTCAGTCTTCTTAAACTTAAGTAGGCATAGTGGCGTTTCTATTTAATTCCGATGCAATTTCTAAGTTTCATCGTCAATAAGAAGGTCAGAGGGATACAGTAAAACAGAAGTCAAGCATCGGAATCTATAACTAGTGTCACAGGAATGGTTCAAAACATAGACAGTAAGAAGGGTCAGTCTTCTTGTACTTAAGTCTGCATTGTGCCTTTTGTATTTAATTCCGATGCAATTCTGTGTTTCATCGTCAATAAGAAGGTCCAAGGCATACAGTAAAACTGAAGTCAAGTATCGGAATCTATAACTAGTGTCACAGGAATGGTTCAAAATATAGCCAGTATGAAGAGTCAGTCTTCTTGTACTTAAGTCGGCATTGTGGCTTTTGTATTTAATTGCGATGCAATTTCTGTGTTTCATCGTCAATAAGAAGGTCCAAGGGATACAGTAAAACAGAAGTCAAGCATCGGAATCTAGAACTAGTGTCACAGGAATGGTTCAAAATATAGCCAGTAAGAAGAGTCAGTCTTCTTAAACTTAAGTAGGCATAGTCGCGTTTCTATTTAATTCCGATGCAATTTCTGTGTTTTCTCGTCAATAAGAAGGTCAGAGGGATACAGTAAACCTGAAGTGAAGCATCGGAATCTATAACTAGTGTCACAGGAATGGTTCAAAGCATAGACAGTAAGAAGGATCAGTCTTCTTGTACTTAAGTCGGCATTGTGCCTTTTGTATTTAATTCCGATGCAATTCTGTGTTTCATCGTCAATAAGAAGGTCCAAGGGATACAGTAAAACAGAAGTCAAGCATCGGAATCTATAACTAGTGTCACAGGAATGGTTCAAAATATAGCCAGTAAGAAGAGTCAGTCTTCTTAAACTTAAGTAGGCATAGTGGGGTTTCTATTTAATTACGATGCAATTTCTGTGTTTCCTCGTCAATAAGAAGGTCAGAGGGATACAGTAAACCTGAAGTGAAGCATCGTAATCTATAACTAGTGTCACAGGAATGGTTCAAAACATAGACAGTAAGAAGGGTCAGTCTTCTTGTACTTAAGTCGGCATTCTGCCTTTTGTATTTAATTCCAATGCAATTCTGTGTTTCATCGTCAATAAGAAGGTCCAAGGGATACAGTAAAACAGAAGTCAAGCATCGGAATCTATAACTAGTGTCACAGGAGTGGTTCAAAATATAGCCAGTAAGAAGAGTCAGTCTTCTTAAACTTAAGTAGGCATAGTGGCGTTTCTATTTAATTCCGATGCAATTTCTGTGGTTCCTCGTCAATAAGAATGTCAGAGGGATACAGTAAACCTGAAGTGAAGCATCGGAATCTATAACTAGTGTCACAGGAATGGTTCAAAACATAGACAGTAAGAAGGGTCAGTCTTCTTGTACTTAAGTCGGCATTGTGCCTTTTGTATTTAATTCCGATGCAATTTCTGTGTTTCCTCGTCAATAAGAAGGACAGAGGGATACAGTAAACCTGAAGTGAAGCATCGGAATCTATAACTAGTGTCACAGGAATGGTTCAAAACATAGACAGTAAGAAGGGACAGTCTTCTTGTACTTAAGTCTGCATTGTGCCTTTTGTATTTAATTCCGATGCAATTTCTAAGTTTCATCGTCAATAAGAAGGTCAGAGGGATACAGTAAAACAGAAGTCAAGCACCGGAATCTATAACTAGTGTCACAGGAATGGTTCAAAACATAGACAGTAAGAAGGATCAGTCTTCTTGTACTTAAGTCGGCATTGTGCCTTTTGTATTTAATTCCGATGCAATTCTGTGTTTCATCGTCAATAAGAAGGTCCAAGGGATACAGTAAAACAGATGTCGAGCATCGGAATCAATAACTAGTGTCACAGGAATGGTTCAAAATATAGCCAGTAAGAAGAGTCAGTCTTCTTAAACTTAAGTAGGCATAGTGGGGTTTCTATTTAATTCCGATGCAATTTCTGTGTTTCCTCGTCAATAAGAAGCTCAGAGGGATACAGTAAACCTGAAGTGAAGCATCGGAATCTATAACTAGTGTCACAGGAGTGGTTCAAAACATAGACAGTAAGAAGGGTCAGTCTTCTTGTACTTAAGTCGGCATTGTGCCTTTTGTATTTAATTCCGATGCAATTTCTGTGTTTCCTCGTCAATAAGAAGGTCAGAGGGATACAGTAAACCTGAAGTGAAGCATCGGAATCTATAACTAGTGTCACAGGAATGGTTCAAAACATAGACAGTAAGAAGGGACAGTCTTCTTGTACTTAAGTCTGCATTGTGCCTTTTGTATTTAATTCCGATGCAATTTCTAAGTTTCATCGTCAATAAGATGGTCAGAGGGATACAGTAAAACAGAAGTCAAGCATCGGAATCTATAACTAGTGTCACAGGAATGGTTCAAATTATAGACTGTAAGAAGGGTCAGTCTTCTTGTACTTAAGTCGGCATTGTGCCTTATGTATTTAATTCCGATGCAATTCTGTGTTTCATCGTCAATGAGAAGGTCCAAGGGATACAGTAAAACTGAAGTCAAGCATCGGAATCTATAACTAGTGTCACAGGAATGATTCAAAATATAGCCAGTATGAAGAGTCAGTCTTCTTGTACTTAAGTCGGCATTGTGCCTTTTGTATTTGATTCCGATGCAATTTCTGTGTTTCCTCGTCAATAAGAAGGTCAGAGGGATACAGTAAACCTGAAGTGAAGCATCGGAATCTATAACTAGTGTCACAGGAATGGTTCAAAACATAGACAGTAAGAAGGGTCAGTCTTCTTGTACTTAAGTCGGCATTGTGCCTTTTGTATTGAATTCCGATGTAATTTTGTGTTTCATCGTCAATAAGAAGGTCCAAGGGATACAGTAAAACAGAAGTCAAGCATCGGAATACATAACTAGTGTCACAGGAATGGTTCAAAATATAGCCAGTAAGATGAGTCAGTCTTCTCAAACTTAAGTAGGCATAGTGGCGTTTCTATTTAATTCCGATGCAATTTCTGTGTTTCCTCGTCAATAAGAATGTCAGAGGGATACAGTAAACCTGAAGTGAAGCATCGGAATCTATAACTAGTGTCACAGGAATGGTTCAAAACATAGACAGTAAGAAGGATCAGTCTTCTTGTACTTAAGTCGGCATTGTGCCTTTTGTATTTAATTCCGATGCAATTCTGTGTTTCATCGTCAATAAGAAGGTCCAAGGGATACAGTAAAACAGAAGTCGAGCATCGGAATCAATAACTAATGTCACAGGAATGGTTCAAAATATAGCCAGTAAGAAGAGTCAGTCTTCTTAAACTTAAGTAGGCATAGTGGGGTTTCTATTTAATTCCGATGCAATTTCTGTGTTTCCTCGTCTATAAGAAGGTCAGAGGGATACAGTAAACCTGAAGTGAAGCATCGGAATCTATAACTAGTGTCACAGGAATGGTTCAAAGCATAGACAGTAAGAAGGGTCAGTCTTCTTGTACTTAAGTCGGCATTGTGCCTTTTGTATTTAATTCCGATGCAATTCTGTGTTTCATCGTCAATAAGAAGGTCCAAGGGATACAGTAAAACAGAAGTCAAGCATCGGAATACATAACTAGTGTCACAGGAATGGTTCAAAATATAGCCAGTAAGAAGAGTCAGTCTTCTTAAACTTAAGTAGGCATGGTGGCGTTTCTATTTAATTCCGATGCAATTTCTGTGTTTCCTCGTCAATAAGAAGGTCAAAGGGATACAGTAAACCTGAAGTGAAGCATCGGAATCTATAACTAGTGTCACAGGAATGGTTCAAAACATAGTAAGAAGGATCAGTCTTCTTGTACTTAAGTCGGCATTGTGCCTTTTGTATTTAATTCCGATGCAATTCTGTGTTTCATCGTCAATAAGAAGGTCCAAGGGATACAGTAAAACAGAAGTCAAGCATCGGAATCTATAACTAGTGTCACAGAAATGGTTCAAAATATAGCCAGTAAGAAGAGTCAGTCTTCTTAAACTTAAGTAGGCATAGTGGCGTTTCTATTTAATTCCGATGCAATTTCTGTGTTTCCTCGTCAATAAGAAGGTAAGAGGGATACAGTAAACCTGAAGTGAAGCATCGGAATCTATAACTAGTGTCACAGGAATGGTTCAAAACATAGACAGTAAGAAGGGTCAGTCTTCTTGTACTTAAGTCGGCATTGTGCCTTTTGTAATTAATTCCGATGCAATTTCTGTGTTTCCTCGTCAATAAGAAGGTCAGAGGGATACAGAAAACCTGAAGTGAAGCATCGGAATCTATAACTAGTGTTACAGGAATGGTTCAAAGCATAGACAGTAAGAAGGGTCAGTCTTCTTGTACTTAAGTCTGCATTGTGCCTTTTGTATTTAATTCCGATGCAATTCTGTGTTTCATCGTCAGTAAGAAGGTCCAAGGGATACAGCAAAACTGAAGTCAAGCATCGGAATCTATAACTAGTGTCACAGGAATGGTACAAAATATAGCCAGTATGAAGAGTCAGTTTTCTTGTGCTAAAGTCTGCATTGTGCCTTTTGTATTTAATTCCGATGCAATTCTGTGTTTCGTGGTCAATAAGAAGGTCCAAGGGATACAGTAAAACTGAAGTCAAGCATTGGAATCTATAACTAGTGTCACAGGAATGGTTCAAAACATAGACAGTAAGAAGGGTCAGTCTTCTTGTACTTAAGTCGGCGTTGTGCCTTTTGTATTTAATTCCGATGCAATTCTGTGTTTCATCGTCAATAAGAAGGTCCAAGGGATACAGTAAAACTGAAGTCGAGCATCGGAATCAATAACTAGTGTCACAGGAATGGTTCAAAATACAGCCAGTAAGAAGAGTCAGTCTTCTTAAACTTAAGTAGGCATAGTGGGGTTTCTATTTAATTCCGATGCAATTTCTGTGTTTCCTCGTCAATAAGAAGGTCAGAGGGATACAGTAAACCTGAAGTGAAGCATCGGAATCTATAACTAGTGTCACAGGAATGGTTCAAAGCATAGACAGTAAGAAGGGTCAGTCTTCTTGTACTTAAGTCGGCATTGTGCCTTTTGTATTTAATTCCGATGCAATTCTGTGTTTCATCGTCAATAAGAAGGTCCAAGGGATACAGTAAAACAGAAGTCAAGCATCGGAATACATAACTAGTGTCACAGGAATGGTTCAAAATACAGCCAGTAAGAAGAGTCAGTCTTCTTAAACTTAAGTAGGCATGGTGGCGTTTCTATCTAATTCCGATGCAATTTCTGTGTTTCCTCGTCAATAAGAAGGTCAGAGGGATACAGTAAACCTGAAGTGAAGCATCGGAATCTATAACTAGTGTCACAGGAATGGTTCAAAACATAGTAAGAAGGATCAGTCTTCTTGTACTTAAGTCGGCATTGTGCCTTTTGTATTTAATTCCGATGCAATTCTGTGTTTCATCGTCAATAAGAAGGTCCAAGGGATACAGTTAAACAGAAGTCAAGCATCGGAATCTATAACTAGTGTCACAGGAATGGTTCAAAATATAGCCAGTAAGAAGAGTCAGTTTTCTTAAACTTAAGTAGGCATAGTGGCGTTTCTATTTAATTCCGATGCAATTTCTGTGTTTCCTCGTCAATAAGAAGGTCAGAGCGATACAGTAAACCTGAAGTGAAGCATCAGAATCTATAACTAGTGTCACAGGAATGGTTCAAAACATAGGCAGTAAGAAGGGTCAGTCTTCTTGTACTTAAGTCGGCATTGTGCCTTTTGTATTTAATTCCAATACAATTCTGTGTTTCATCGTCAATAAGAAGGTCCAAGGGATACAGTAAAACAGAAGTCAAGCATCGGAATCTATAACTAGTGTCACAGGAATAGTTCAAAATATAGCCAGTAAGAAGAGTCAGTCTTCTTAAACTTAAGTAGGCATAGTGGCGTTTCTATTTAATTCCGATGCAATTTCTGTGTTTCCTCGTCAATAAGAGGGTAAGAGGGATACAGTAAACCTGAAGTGAAGCATCGGAATCTATAAGTAGTGTCACAGGAATGGTTCAAAACATAGACAGTAAGAAGGGTCAGTCTTCTTGTACTTAAGTCGGCATTGTGCCTTTTGTAATTAATTCCGATGCAATTTCTGTGTTTCCCCGTCAATAAGAAGGTCAGAGGGATACAGTAAACCTGAAGTGAAGCATCGGAATCTATAACTAGTGTCACAGGAATGGTTCAAATCATAGACAGTAAGAAGGGTCAGTCTTCTTGTACTTAAGTCTGCATTGTGCCTTTTGTATTTAATTCCGATGCAATTCTGTGTTTCATCGTCAGTAAAAAGGTCCAAGGGATACAGCAAAACTGAAGTCAAGCATCGGAATCTATAACTAGTGTCACAGGAATGGTTCAAAATATAGCCAGTATGAAGAGTCAGTTTTCTTGTACTAAAGTCTGCATTGTGCCTTTTGTATTTAATTCCGATGCAATTCTGTGTTTCGTGGTCAATAAGAAGGTCCAAGGGATACAGTAAAACTGAAGTCAAGCATCGGAATCTATAACTAGTGTCACAGGAATGGTTCAAAACATAGACAGTAAGAAGGGTCAGTCTTCTTGTACTTAAGTCGGCATTGTGCCTTTTGTATTGAATTCGGATGCAATTTTGTGTTTCATCGTCAATAAGAAGGTCTAAGGGATTCAGTAAAATGAAGTCAAGCAACGGAACCTATAACTAGTGTCACAGGAATGGTTCAAAATATAGCCAGTATGAAGGGTCAGTCTTCTTGTACTTAAGTCTGCATTGTGCCTTTTGTATTTAATTCCGATGCAATTTCTGTGTTTCATCGTCAATAAGAAGGTCCAAGGGATGCAGTAAACCTGAAGTGAAGCATCGGAATCTATAACTAGTGTCACAGGAATGGTTCAAAGTATAGCCAGTAAGAAGAGTCAGTCTTCTTAAACTTAAGTAAGCACAGTGGCGTTTCTATTTAATTCCGAAGCAATTTCTGTGTTTCCTCGTCAATAAGAAGGTCAGAGGGATACAGTAAACCTGAAGTGAAGCATCGTAATCTATAACTAGTGTCACAGGATTGGTTCAAATCATAGACAATAAGAAGGGTCAGTCTTCTTGTACTTAAGTCGGCATTGTGCCTTTTGTATTGAATTACGATGCAATTCTGTGTTTCATCGTCAATAAGAAGATCCAAGGGATACAGTAAAACAGAAGTCAAGCATCGGAATCTATAACTAGTGTCGCAGGAATGGTTCAAAATATAGCCAGTAAGAAGAGTCAGTCTTCTTAAACTTAAGTAGGCATAGTGGCGTTTCTATTTAATTCCGATGCAATTTCTGTGTTTCTTCGTCAATAAGAAGGTCAGAGGGATACAGTAAACCTGAAGTGAAGCATCGGAATCTATAACTAGTGTCACAGGAATGGTTCAAAACATAGTAAGAAGGATCAGTCTTCTTGTACTTAAGTCGGCATTGTGCCTTTTGTATTTAATTCCGATGCAATTCTGTGTTTCATCGTCAATAAGAAGGTCCAAGGGATACAGTAAAACAGAAGTCAAGCATCGGAATCTATAACTAGTGTCACAGGAATGGTTCAAAATATAGCCAGTAAGAAGAGTCAGTTTTCTTAAACTTAAGTAGGCATAGTGGCGTTTCTATTTAATTCCGATGCAATTTCTGTGTTTCCTCGTCAATAAGAAGGTCAGAGCGATACAGTAAACCTGAAGTGAAGCATCAGAATCTATAACTAGTGTCACAGGAATGGTTCAAAACATAGGCAGTAAGAAGGGTCAGTCTTCTTGTACTTAAGTCGGCATTGTGCCTTTTGTAATTAATTCCGATGCAATTTCTGTGTTTCCTCGTCAATAAGAAGGTCAGAGGGATACAGAAAACCTGAAGTGAAGCATCGGAATCTATAACTAGTGTCACAGGAATGGTTCAAATCATAGACAGTAAGAAGGGTCAGTCTTCTTGTACTTAAGTCTGCATTGTGCCTTTTGTATTTAATTCCGATGCAATTCTGTGTTTCATCGTCAGTAAGAAGGTCCAAGGGATACAGCAAAACTGAAGTCAAGCATCGGAATCTATAACTAGTGTCACAGGAATGGTTCAAAATATAGCCAGTATGAAGAGTCAGTTTTCTTGTACTAAAGTCTGCATTGTGCCTTTTGTATTTAATTCCGATGCAATTCTGTGTTTCGTGGTCAATAAGAAGGTCCAAGGGATACAGTAAAACTTAAGTCAAGCATCGGAATCTATAACTAGTGTCACAGGAATGGTTCAAAACATAGACAGTAAGAAGGGTCAGTCTTCTTGTACTTAAGTCGGCATTGTGCCTTTTGTATTTAATTCGGATGCAATTCTGTGTTTCATCGTCAATAAGAAGGTCTAAGGGATTCAGTAAAAAGAAGTCAAGCAACGGAATCTATAACTAGTGTCGCAGGAATGGTTCAAAATATAGACAGTAAGAAGGATCAGTCTTCTTGTACTTAAGTCGGCATTGTGCCTTTTGTATTTAATTCCGATGCATTTCTGTGTTTCATCGTCAATAAGAAGGTCCAAGGGATATAGTAAAACAGAAGTCGAGCATCGGAATCAATAACTAGTGTCACAGGAATGGTTCAAAATATAGCCAGTAAGAAGAGTCAGTCTTCTTAAACTTAAGTAGGCATAGTGGGGTTTCTATTTAATTCCGATGCAATTTCTGTGTTTCCTCGTCATTAGGAAGGTCAGAGGGATACAGTAAACCTGATGTGAAGCATCGGAATCTATAACTAGTGTCACAGGAATGGTTCAAAGCATAGACAGTAAGAAGGGTCACTCTTCTTGTACTTAAGTCGGCATTGTGCCTTTTGTATTTAATTCCGATGCAATTCTGTGTTTCATCGTCAATAAGAAGGTCCAAGGGATACAGTAAAACAGAAGTCAAGCATCGGAATCTATAACTAGTGTCACAGGAATGGTTCAAAATATAGTCAGTAAGAAGAGTCAGTCTTCTTAAACTTAAGTAGGCATAGTGGCGTTTCTATTTAATTCCGATGCAATTTCTGTGTTTCCTCGTCAATAAGAAGGTCAGAGGGATACAGTAAACCTGAAGTGAAGCATCGGAATCTATAACTAGTGTCACAGGAATGGTTCAAAACATAGACAGTAAGAAGGGTCAGTCTTCTTGTACTTAAGTCGACATTGTGCCTTTTGCTTTTAATTCCGATGCAATTTCTGTGTTTCCTCGTCAATAAGAAGGTCAGAGGGATACAGTTAACCTGAAGTGAAGCATCGGAATCTATGACTAGTGTCAGAGGAATGGTTCAAAACATAGACAGTACGAAGGGTCAGTCTTCTTGTACTTAAGTCTGCATTGTGCCTTTTGTATTTAATTCCGATGCAATTCTGTGTTTCATCGTCAGTAAGAAGGTCCAAGGGATACAGCAAAACTGAAGTCAAACATCGGAATCTATAACTAGTGTCACAGGAATGGTTCAAAATATAGCCAGTATGAAGAGTCAGTTTTCTTGTACTAAAATCTGCATTGTGCCTTTTGTATTTAATTCCGATGCAATTCTGTGTTTCGTGGTCAATAAGAAGGTCCAAGGGATACAGTAAAACTGAAGTCAAGCATCGGAATCTATAACTAGTGTCACAGGAATGGTTCAAAATATAGCCAGTATGAAGAGTCATTCTTCTTGTACTCAAGTCGGCATTGTGCCTTTTGTATTTAATTGCGATGCAATTTCTGTGTTTCATCGTCAATAAGAAGGTCCAAGGGATGCAGTAAACCTGAAGTGAAGCATCGGAAACTATAACTAGTGTCACAGGAATGGTTCAAAATATAGCCAGAAAGAAGAGTCAGTCTTCTTAAAATTAAGTAGGCATAGTGGCGTTTCTATTTAATTCCGATGCAATTTCTGTGTTTCCTCGTCAATAAGAAGGTCAGAGTGATACAGTAAACCTGAAGTGAAGCATCGGAATCTATAACTAGTGTCACAGGAATGGTTCAAAACATAGACAGTAAGAAGGGTCAGTCTTCTTGTACTTAAGTCTGCATTGTGCCTTTTGTATTTAATTCCGATGCAATTCTGTGTTTCATCGTCAATAAGATGGTCCAAGGGATGCAGTAAACCTGAAGTGAAGCATCGGAATCTATAACTAGTGTCACAGGTATGGTTCAAAATATAGTCAGTAAGAAGAGTCAGTCTTCTTAAACTTAAGTAGGCATAGTGGCGTTTCTATTTAATTCCGATGCAATTTCTGTGTTTCCTCGTCAATAAGAAGGTCAGAGGGATACAGTAAACCTGAAGTGAAGCATCGGAATCTATAACTAGTGTCACAGGAATGGTTCAAAACATAGACAGTAAGAAGGGTCAGTCTTCTTGTACTTAAGTTAGCATTGTGCCTTTTGTATTTAATTCGGATGCAATTCTGTCTTTCAACGTCAATAAGAAGGTCCAAGTGATTCAGTACAACAGAAGTCAAGCAACGGAATCTATAACTAGTGTCACAGGAATGGTTCAAAATATAGCCAGTATGAAGAGTCAGTCTTCTTGTACTTAAGTCTGCATTGTGCCTTTTGTATTTAATTCCGATGCAATTTCTGTGTTTCATCGTCAATAAGAAGGTCCAAGGGATGCAGTAAACCTGAAGTGAAGCATCGGAATCTATAACTAGTGTCACAGGAATGGTTCAAAACATAGACAGTAAGAAGGGTCAGTCTTCTTGTACTTATGTCGGCATTGTGTCTTTTGTATTTAATTCCGATGCAATTCTGTGTTTCATCGTCAATAAGAAGGTCAGAGGGATACAGTAAACCTGAAGTGAAGCATCGGAATCTATGACTAGTGTCACAGGAACGGTTCAAAACATAGTAAGAACGATCAGTCTTCTTGTACTTAAGTCGGCATTGTGCCTTTTGTATTTAATTCCGATGCAATTCTGTGTTTCATCGTCAATAAGAAGGTCCAAGGGATACAGTAAAACAGAAGTCCAGCATCGGAATCTATAACTGGTGTCACAGGAATGGTTCAAAATATAGCCAGTAAGAAGAGTCAGTCTTCTTAAACTTAAGTAGGCATAGTGAAGTTTCTATTTAATTCCGATGAAATTTCTGTGTTTCCTCGTCAATAAGAAGGTCAGAGGGATACAGTAAACCTGAAGTGAAGCATCGGAATCTAAAACTAGTGTCACAGGAATGGTTCAAAACATAGACAGTAAGAACGGTCAGTCTTCTTGTACTTAAGTCGGCATTGTGCCTTTTGTATTTAATTCAGATGTAATTCTGTGTTTCATCGTCAATAAGAAGGTCCAAGGGATACAGTAAAACAGAAGTCAAGCATCGGAATCTATAACTAGTGTCACAGGAATGGTTCAAAATATAGCCAGTAAGAAGAGTCAGTCATCTTAAACTTAAGTAGGCATTGTGGCGTTTCTATTTACTTCCGATGCAATTTCTGAGTTTTTTCGTCAATAAGAAGGTCAGTGGGATACAGTAAACCTGAAGTGAAGCATCGGAATCTATTACTAGTGTCACAGGAATGGATCAAAACATAGACAGTAAGAAGGGTCAGTCTTCTTGTACTTAAGTCGGCATTGTGCCTTTTGTATTTAATTCCGATGCAATTCTGTGTTTCATCGTCAATACGAAGGTCCAAGGGATACAGTAAAACAGAAGTCAAGCATCGGAATCTATAACTAGTGTCACAGGAATGGTTCAAAATATAGCCAGTAAGAAGAGTCAGTCTTCTTAAACTTAAGTAGGCATAGTGGCGTTTCTATTTAATTCCGATGCAATTTCTGTGTTTCCTCGTCAATAAGAAGGTCAGAGGGATACAGTAAACCTGAAGTGAAGCATCGGAATCTATAACTAGTGTCACAGGAATGGTTCAAAACATAGACAGTAAGAAGGGTCAGTCTTCTTGTACTTAAGTTAGCATTGTGCCTTTTGTATTTAATTCGGATGCAATTCTGTCTTTCATCGTCAATAAGAAGGTCCAAGTGATTCAGTACAACAGAAGTCAAGCAACGGAATCTATAACTAGTGTCACAGGAATGGTTCAAAATATAGCCAGTATGAAGAGTCAGTCTTCTTGTACTTAAGTCTGCATTGTGCCTTTTGTATTTAATTCCGATGCAATTTCTGTGTTTCATCGTCAATAAGAAGGTCCAAGGGATGCAGTAAACCTGAAGTGAAGCATCGGAATCTATAACTAGTGTCACAGGAATGGTTCAAAACATAGACAGTAAGAAGGGTCAGTCTTCTTGTACTTATGTCGGCATTGTGTCTTTTGTATTTAATTCCGATGCAATTCTGTGTTTCATCGTCAATAAGAAGGTCAGAGGGATACAGTAAACCTGAAGTGAAGCATCGGAATCTATGACTAGTGTCACAGGAATGGTTCAAAACATAGTAAGAACGATCAGTCTTCTTGTACTTAAGTCGGCATTGTGCCTTTTGTATTTAATTCCGATGCAATTCTGTGTTTCATCGTCAATAAGAAGGTCCAAGGGATACAGTAAAACAGAAGTCCAGCATCGGAATCTATAACTGGTGTCACAGGAATGGTTCAAAATATAGCCAGTAAGAAGAGTCAGTCTTCTTAAACTTAAGTAGGCATAGTGAAGTTTCTATTTAATTCCGATGAAATTTCTGTGTTTCCTCGTCAATAAGAAGGTCAGAGGGATACAGTAAACCTGAAGTGAAGCATCGGAATCTAAAACTAGTGTCACAGGAATGGTTCAAAACATAGACAGTAAGAACGGTCAGTCTTCTTGTACTTAAGTCGGCATTGTGCCTTTTGTATTTAATTCAGATGTAATTCTTTGTTTCATCGTCAATAAGAAGGTCCAAGGGATACAGTAAAACAGAAGTCAAGCATCGGAATCTATAACTAGTGTCACAGGAATGGTTCAAAATATAGCCAGTAAGAAGAGTCAGTCATCTTAAACTTAAGTAGGCATTGTGGCGTTTCTATTTACTTCCGATGCAATTTCTGAGTTTTTTCGTCAATAAGAAGGTCAGTGGGATACAGTAAACCTGAAGTGAAGCATCGGAATCTATTACTAGTGTCACAGGAATGGATCAAAACATAGACAGTAAGAAGGGTCAGTCTTCTTGTACTTAAGTCGGCATTGTGCCTTTTGTATTTAATTCCGATGCAATTCTGTGTTTCACCGTCAATACGAAGGTCCAAGGGATACAGTAAAACAGAAGTCAAGCATCGGAATCTATAACTAGTGTCACAGGAATGGTTCAAAATATAGCCAGTAAGAAGAGTCAGTCTTCTTAAACTTAAGTAGGCATAGTGGCGTTTCTATTTAATTCCGATGCAATTTCTGTGTTTCCTCGTCAGTAAGAAGGTCAGAGGGATACAGTAAACCTGAAGTGAAGCATCGGAATCTATAACTAGTGTCACAGGAATGGTTCAAAACATAGACAGTAAGAAGGGTCAGTCTTCTTGTACTTAAGTCGGCATTGTGCCTTTTGTATTTAATTCCAATGCAATTCTGTGTTTCATCGTCAATAAGAAGGTCCAAGGGATACAGTAAAACAGAAGTCAAGCATCGGAATCTATAACTAGTGTCACAGGAATGGTTCAAAATATAGCCAGGAAGAAGAGTCAGTTTTCTTGTACTAAAGTCTGCATTGTGCCTTTTGTATTAAATTCCGATGCAATTCTGTGTTTCGTCGTCAATAAGAAGGTCCAAGGGATACAGTAAAACTGAAGTCAAGCATCGGAATCTATAACTAGTGTCACAGGAACGGTTCAAAATATAGCCAGTATGAAGAGTCAGCCTTCTTGTACTTAAGTCAGCATTGTGCCTTTTGTATTTAATTGCGTTGCAATTTCTGTGTTTCATCGTCAATAAGAAGGTCCAAGGGATGCAGTAAACCTGAAGTGAAGCATCGGAATCTATAACTAGTGTCACAGGAATGGTTCAAAATATAGCCAGTAAGAAGAGTCAGTCTTCTTAAAATTAAGTAGGCGTAGTGGCGTTTCTATTTAATTCCGATGCAATTTCTGTGTTTCCTCGTCAATAAGAAGGTCAGAGTGATACAGTAAACCTGAAGTGAAGCATCGGAATCTATAACTAGCGTCACAGGAATGGTTCAAAACATAGACAGTAAGAAGGGTCAGTCTTCTTGTACTTAAGTCTGCATTGTGCCTTTTGTATTTAATTCCGATGCAATTCTCTGTTTCATCGTCAATAAGATGGTCCAAGGGATACAGTAAAACTGAAGTCAAGCATCGGAATCTATAACTAGTGTCACAGCAATGGTTCAAAATATAGCCAGTATGAAGAGTCAGTCTTCTTGTACTTAAGTCTGCATTGTGCCTTTTGTATTTAATTCCGAAGCAATTTCTGTGTTTCATCGTCAATAAGATGGTCCAAGGGATACAGTAAACCTGAAGTGAAGCATCGGAATCTATAACTAGTGTCACAGGAATGGTTCAAAATATAGTCAGTAAGAAGAGTCAGTCTTCTTAAACTTAAGTAGGCATAGTGGCGTTTCTATTTAATTCCGATGCAATTTCTGTGTTTCCTCGTCAATACGAAGGTCAGAGGGATACAGTAAACCTGAAGTGAAGCATCGGAATCTATAACTAGTGTCACAGGAATGGTTCAAAATATAGCCAGTATGAAGAGTCAGTCTTCTTGTACTTAAGTCTGCATTGTGCCTTTTGTAATTAATTCCGATGCAATTTCTGTGTTTCATCGTCAATAAGAACGTCCAAGGGATGCAGTAAACCTGAAGTGTAGCATCGGAATCTATAACTAGTGTCACAGGAATGGTTCAAAATATAGCCAGTAAGAAGAGACAGTCTTCTTAAACGTAAGTAAGCACAGTGGCGTTTCTATTTAATTCCGATGCAATTTCTGTGTTTCCTCGTCAATAAGAAGGTCAGAGGGATACAGTAAATCTGAAGTGAAGCATCGTAATCTATAACTAGTGTCACAGGAATGGTTCAAAACATAGACAGTAAGAAGGGTCGGTCTTCTTGTACTTAAGTCGGCATTGTGCCTTTTGTATTTAATTCCGATGCAATTCTGTGTTTCATCGTCAATAAGAAGGTCCAAGGGATACACTAAAACAGAAGTCAAGCATCGGAATCTATAACTAGTGTCACAGGAATGGTTCAAAATATAGCCAGTAAGAAGAGTCAGTCTTCTTAAACTTAAGTAGGCATAGTGACGTTTCTATTTAATTCCGATGAAATTTCTGTGTTTCCTCGTCAATAAGAAGGTCACAGGGATACAGTAAACCTGAAGTGAAGCATCGGAATCTAAAACTAGTGTCACAGGAATGGTTCAAAACATAGACAGTAAGAACGGTCAGTCTTCTTGTACTTAAGTCGGCATTGTGCCTTTTGTATTTAATTCCGATGTAATTCTGTGTTTCATCGTCAATAAGAAGGTCAGAGGGATACAGTAAACCTGAAGTGAAGCATCGGAATCTGTAACTAGTGTCACAGGAATGGTTCAAAGCATAGACAGTAAAAAGGGTCAGTCTTCTTGTACTTAAGTCGGCATTGTGCCTTTTGTATTTAATTCCAATGCTATTCTGTGTTTCATCGTCAATAAGAAGGTCAAAGGGATACAGTAAAACAGAAGTCAAGCATCGGAATCTGTAACTAGTGTCGCAGGAATGGTTCAAAATATAGCCAGTAAGAAGAGTCAGTCTTCTTAAACTTAAGTAGGCATAGTGGCGTTTCTATTTAATTCCGATGCAATTTCTGTTTTTCCTCGTCAATAAGAAGTTCAGAGGGATACAGTAAACCTGAAGTGAAGCATCGGAATCTGTAACTAGTGTCACAGGAATGGTTCAAAACATAGGCAGTAAGAAGGGTCAGTCTTCTTGTACTTAAGTCGGCATTGTGCCTTTTGTATTTAATTCCAATGCTATTCTGTGTTTCATCGTCAATAAGAAGGTCAAAGGGATACAGTAAAACAGAAGTCAAGCATCGGAATCTGTAACTAGTGTCACAGGAATGGTTCAAAATATAGCCAGTATGAAGAGTCAGTCTTCTTGTACTTAAGTCTGCATTGTGCCTTTTGTATTTAATTCCGATGCAATTCTGTGTTTCATCGTCAATAGGAAGGTCCAAGGGATACAGTAAAACTGAAGTCAAGCATCGGAATCTATAACTAGTATCACAGGAATGGTTCAAAATATAGCCAGTAAGAAGAGTCAATATTCTTAAACCTAAGTAGGAATAGTGGCGTTTCTATTTAATTCCGATGCAATTTCTGTGTTTCCTCGTCAATAGGAAGGTCAGAGGGATACAGTAAACCTGAAGTGAAGCATCGGAATCTATAACTAGTGTCACAGGAATGGTTCAAAACATAGACAGTAAGAAGGGTCAGTCTTCTTGTACTTAAGTCGGCATTGTGCCTTTTGTATTTAATTCCGATGCAATTCTGTGTTTCATCGTCAATAAGAAGGTCCAAGGGATACAGTAAAACAGAAGTCATGCATCGGAATCTATAACTAGTGTCACAGGAATGGTTCAAAATATAGCCAGTAAGAAGAGTCAGTCTTCTTATACTTAAGTAGGCAAAGTGGCGTTTCTATTTAATTCCGATGCAATTTCTGTGTTTCCTCGTCAATACGAAGGTCAGAGGGATACAGTAAACCTGAAGTGAAGCATCGGAATCTATAACTAGTGTCACAGGAATGGTTCAAAACATAGACAGTAAGAAGGGTCAGTCTTCTTGTACTTAAGTCAGCATTGTGCCTTTTGTATTTAATTCCAATGCTATTCTGTGTTTCATCGTCAATAAGAAGGTCAAAGGGATACAGTAAAAAAGAAGTCAAGCATCGGAATCTATAACTAGTGTCACAGGAATGGTTCAAAACATAGTAAGAAGGATCAGTCTTCTTGTACTTAAGTCGGCATTGTGCCTTTTGTATTTAATTCCGAAGCAATTCTGTGTTTCATCGTCAATAAGAAGGTCCAAGGGATACAGTAAAACAGAAGTCCAGCATCGGAATCTATAACTGGTGTCACAGGAATGGTTCAAAATATAGCGAGTAAGAAGAGTCAGTCTTCTTAAACTTATGTAGGCATAGTGACGTTTCTATTTAATTCCGATGAAATTTCTGTGTTTCTTCGTCAATAAGAAGGTCAGAGGGATACAGTAAACCTGAAGTGAAGCATCGGAATCTAAAACTAGTGTCACAGGAATGGTTCAAAACATAGACAGTAAGAACGGTCAGTCTTCTTGTACTTAAGTCGGCATTGTGCCTTTTGTATTTAATTCAGATGTAATTCTGTGTTTCATCGTCAATAAGAAGGTCCAAGGGATACAGTAAAACAGAAGTCAAGCATCGGAATCTATAACTAGTGTCACAGGAATGGTTCAAAATATAGCCAGTAAGAAGAGGTCAGTCATCTTAAACTTAAGTAGGCATTGTGGCGTTTCTATTTACTTCCGATGCAATTTCTGAGTTTTTTCGTCAATAAGAAGGTCAGTGGGATACAGTAAACCTGAAGTGAAGCATCGGAATCTATAACTAGTGTCACAGGAATGGATCAAAACATAGACAGTAAGAAGAGTCAGTCTTCTTGTACTTAAGTCGGCATTGTGCCTTTTGTATTTAATTCCGATGCAATTCTGTGTTTCATCGTCAATAAGAAGGTCCAAGGGATACAGTAAAACAGAAGTCAAGCATCGGAATCTATAACTAGTGTCACAGGAATGGTTCAAAATATAGCCAGTAAGAAGAGTCAGTCTTCTTAAACTTAAGTAGGCATAGTGGCGTTTCTATTTAATTCCGATGCAATTTCTGTGTTTCCTCGTCAGTAAGAAGGTCAGAGGGGATACAGTAAACCTGAAGTGAAGCATCGGAATCTATAACTAGTGTCACAGGAATGGTTCAAAACATAGACATTAAGAAGGGTCAGTCTTCTTGTACTTAAGTCGGCATTGTGCCTTTTGTATTTAATTCCAATGCAATTCTGTGTTTTCATCGTCAATAAGAAGGTCCAAGGGATACAGTAAAACAGAAGTCAAGCATCGGAATCTATAACTAGTGTCACAGGAATGGTTCAAATTATAGCCAGGAAGAAGAGTCAGTCTTCTTAAACTTAAGTAGGCATAGTGGCGTTTCTATTTAATTCCGATGCAATTTCTGTGTTTCCTCGTCAATAAGAAGGTCAGACGGATACAGTAAACCTGAAGTGAAGCATCGGAATCTATAACTAGTGTCACAGGAATGGTTCAAAACATAGACAGTAAGAAGGGTCAGTCTTCTTGTACTAAAGTCTGCATTGTGCCTTTTGTATTAAATTCCGATGCAATTCTGTGTTTCGTCGTCAATAAGAAGGTCCAAGGGATACAGTAAAACTGAAGTCAAGCATCGGAATCTATAACTAGTGTCACAGGAACGGTTCAAAATATAGCCAGTATGAAGAGTCAGTCTTCTTGTACTTAAGTCTGCATTGTGCCTTTTGTATTTAATTGCGATGCAATTTCTGTGTTTCATCGTCAATAAGAAGGTCCAAGGGATGCAGTAAACCTGAAGTGAAGCATCGGAATCTATAACTAGTGTCACAGGAATGGTTCAAAATATAGCCAGTAAGAAGAGTCAGTCTTCTTAAAATTAAGTAGGCGTAGTGGCGTTTCTATTTAATTCCGATGCAATTTCTGTGTTTCCTCGTCAATAGGAAGGTCAGAGAGATACAGTAAACCTGAAGTAAAGCATCGGAATCTATAACTAGTGTCACAGGAATGGTTCAAAACATAGACAGTAAGAAGGGTCAGTCTTCTTGTACTTAAGTCTGCATTGTGCCTTTTGTATTTAATTTCGATGCAATTCTCTGTTTCATCGTCAATAAGATGGTCCAAGGGATACAGTAAAACTGAAGTCAAGCATCGGAATCTATAACTAGTGTCACAGCAATGGTTCAAAATATAGCCAGTATGAAGAGTCAGTCTTCTTGTACTTAAGTCTGCATTGTGCCTTTTGTATTTAATTCCGAAGCAATTTCTGTGTTTCATCGTCAATAAGATGGTCCAAGGGATACAGTAAACCTGAAGTGAAGCATCGGAATCTATAACTAGTGTCACAGGAATGGTTCAAAATATAGTCAGTAAGAAGAGTCAGTCTTCTTAAACTTAAGTAGGCATAGTGGCGTTTCTATTTAATTCCGATGAAATTTCTGTGTTTCCTCGTCAATAAGAAGGTCAGAGGGATACAGTAAATCTGAAGTGAAGCATCGTAATCTATAACTAGTGTCACAGGAATGGTTCAAATCATAGACAGTAAGAAGGGTCGGTCTTCTTGTACTTAAGTCGGCATTGTGCCTTTTGTATTTAATTCCGATGCAATTCTGTGTTTCATCGTCAATAAGAAGGTCCAAGGGATACACTAAAACAGAAGTCAAGCATCGGAATCTATAACTAGTGTCACAGGAATGGTTCAAAATATAGCCAGTAAGAAGAGTCAGTCTTCTTAAACTTAAGTAGGCATAGTGACGTTTCTATTTAATTCCGATGAAATTTCTGTGTTTCCTCGTCAATAAGAAGGTCAGAGGGATACAGTAAACCTGAAGTGAAGCATCGGAATCTAAAACTAGTGTCACAGGAATGGTTCAAAACATAGACAGTAAGAACGGTCAGTCTTCTTGTACTTAAGTCGGCATTGTGCCTTTTGTATTTAATTCCGATGTAATTCTGTGTTTCATCGTCAATAAGAAGGTCCAAGGGATAAAGTAAAACACAAGTCAAGCATCGGAATCCATAACTAGTGTCACAGGAATGGTTCAAAATATAGCCAGTAAGAAGAGTCAGTCTTCTTAAACTTAAGTAGGCATTGTGGCGTTTCTATTTAATTCCGATGCAATTTCTGTGTTTCCTCGTCAATAAGAAGGTCAGAGGGATACAGTAAACCTGAAGTGAAGCATCGGAATCTATAACTAGTGTCACAGGAATGGATCAAAACATAGACAGTAAGAAGGGTCAGTCTTCTTGTACTTAAGTCGGCATTGTGCCTTTTGTATTTAATTCCGATGCAATTCTGTGTTTCATCGTCAATAGGAAGGTCCAAGGGATACAGTAAAACAGAAGTCATGCATCGGAATCTATAACTAGTGTCACAGGAATGGTTCAAAATATAGCCAGTAAGAAGAGTCAGTCTTCTTAAACTTAAGTAGGCATAGTGGCGTTTCTATTTAATTCCGATGCAATTTCTGTGTTTCCTCGTCAATAAGAAGGTCAGAGGGATACAGTAAACCTGAAGTGAAGCATCGGAATCTATAACTAGTGTCACAGGAATGGTTCAAAACATAGACAGTAAGAAGGGTCAGTCTTCTTGTACTTAAGTCGCCATTGTGCCTTTTGTATTTAATTCCAAAGCTATTCTGTGTTTCATCGTCAATAAGAAGGTCAAAGGGATACAGTAAAACAGAAGTCAAGCATTGGAATCTGTAACTAGTGTCACAGGAATGGTTCAAAATATAGCCAGTAAGAAGAGTCAGTCTTCTTAAACTTAAGTAGGCATAGTGGCGTTTCTATTTAATTCCGATGCAATTTCTGTTTTTCCTCGTCAATAAGAAGGTCAGAGGGATACAGTAAACCTGAAGTGAAGCATCGGAATCTGTAACTAGTCTCACAGGAATGGTTCAAAGCATAGACAGTAAAAAGGGTCAGTCTTCTTGTACTTAAGTCGGCATTGTGCCTTTTGTATTTAATTCCGATGCAAATCTGTGTTTCATCGTCAATAAGAGGGTCGAAGGGATACAGTAAAACAGAAGTCAAGCATCGGAATCTATAACTAGTGTCACAGGAATGGTTCAAAATATAGCCAGTAAGAAGAGTCAGTCTTCTTAAACTTAAGTAGGCATAGTGGCGTTTCTATTTAATTCCGATGCAATTTCTGTGTTTCCTCGTCAATAAGAAGGTCAGAGGGATACAGTAAACCTGAAGTGAAGCATCGGAATCTATAACTAGTTTCACAGGTATGGTTCAAAACATAGACAGTAAGAAGGGTCAGTCTTCTTGTACTTAAGTCGGCATTGTGCCCTTTGTATTTAATTCCGATGAAATTCTGTGTTTCATCGTCAATAAGAAGGTCCAAGGGATACAGTAAAACAGAAGTCAAGCATCGGAATCTATAACTAGTGTCACAGAAATGGTTCAAAATATAGCCAGTAAGAAGAGTCAGTCTTCTTTAACTTAAGTAGGCATAGTGGCGTTTCTATTTAATTCCGATGCAATTTCTGTGTTTCCTCGTCTATAAGAAGGTCAGAGGGATACAGTAAACCTGAAGTGAAGCATCGGAATCTGTAACTAGTGTCACAGGAATGGTTCAAAATATAGCCAGTATGAAGAGTCAGTCTTCTTAAACTCAAGTAGGCATAGTGGCGTTCCTATTTAATTCCGATGCAATTTCTGTGTTTCCTCGTCAATAAGAAGATCAGAGCGATACAGTAAATATGAAGTGAAGCATCGGAATCTATAACTAGTGTCACAGGAATGGTTCAAAACATAGACAGTAAGAAGGGTCAGTCTTCTTGTACTTAAGTCGGCATTGTGCCTTTTGTATTTAATTCCGATGCAATTCTGTGTTTCATCGTCAATAAGAAGGTCCAAGGGATACAGTAAAACAGAAGTCAAGCATCGGAATCTATAACTATTGTCACAGGAATGGTTCAAAATATAGCCAGTATGAAGAGTCAGTCTTCTTGTACTTAAGTCTGCATTGTGCCTTTTGTATTTAATTCCGATGCAATTCTGTGTTTCATCGTCAATAAGAAGGTCCAAGGGATACAGTAAAACTGAAGTCAAGCATCGGAATCTATAACTAGTATCACAGGAATGGTTCAAAATATAGCCAGTAAGAAGAGTCAGTATTCTTAAACCTAAGTAGGAATAGTGGCGTTTCTATTTAATTCCGATGCAATTTCTGTGTTTCCTCGTCAATAGGAAGGTCAGAGGGATACAGTAAACCTGAAGTGAAGCATCGGAATCTATAACTAGTGTCACAGGAATGGTTCAAAACATAGACAGTAAGAAGGGTCAGTCTTCTTGTACTTAAGTCGGCATTGTGCCTTTTGTATTTAATTCCGATGCAATTCTGTGTTTCATCGTCAATAAGAAGGTCCAAGGGATACAGTAAAACAGAAGTCATGCATCGGAATCTATAACTAGTGTCACAGGAATGGTTCAAAATATAGCCAGTAAGAAGAGTCAGTCTTCTTAAACTTAAGTAGGCAAAGTGGCGTTTCTATTTAATTCCGATGCAATTTCTGTGTTTCCTCGTCAATAAGAAGGTCAGAGGGATACAGTAAACCTGAAGTGAAGCATCGGAATCTATAACTAGTGTCACAGGAATGGTTCAAAACCATAGACAGTAAGAAGGGTCAGTCTTCTTGTACTTATTCGGCATTGTGCCTTTTGTATTTAATTCCGATGCAATTTTTGTGTTTCATCGTCAATAAGATGGCCCAAGGGATGCAGTAAAACCTGAAGTGAAGCATCGGAATCTATAACTAGTGTCACAGGAATGTTTCAAAATATAGTCAGTAAGAAGAGTCAGTCTCTTTAAACTTAAGTAGGCATAGTGGCGTTTCTATTTAATTCCGATGCAATTTCTGTGTTTCCTCGTCAATACGAAGGTCAGAGGATACAGTAATCCTGAAGTGAAGCATCGGAATCTATAACTAGTGTCACAGGAATGGTTCAAAACATAGACAGTAAGAAGGGTCAGTCTTCTTGTACTTAGGTCGGCATTGTGCCTTTTGTATTTAATTCGGATGCAATTCTGTGTTTCATCGTCAATAAGAAGGTCCAAGGAATTCAGTAAAACAGAAGTCAAGCAACGGAATCTATAACTAGTATCACAGGAATGGTTCAAAAATATAGCCCAGTAAGATGAGTCAGTCTTCTTGTACTTAAGTCTGCATTGTGCCTTTTGTATTTAATTCCCGCTGCAATTTCTGTGTTTCATCGTCAATAAGAAGGTCCAAGGGGATGCAGTAAACCTGAAGTGAAGCATCGGAATCTATAACTAGTGTCACAGGAATGGTTTCAAAATATAGTCAGTAAGAAGAGTCAGTCTTCTTAAACTTAAGTAGGCATAGTGGCGTTTCTATTTAATTCCGGTGCAATTTCTGTTTTTCCTCGTCAATAAGAAGGCCAGAGGGATACAGTAAACCTGAAGTGAAGCATCGGAATCTGTAACTAGTGTCACAGGAATGGTTCAAAGCATAGACAGTAAAAAGGGTCAGTCTTCTTGTACTTAAGTCGGCATTGTGCCTTTTGTATTTAATTCCGGATGCAAATCTGTGTTTCATCGTCAATAAGAGGGTCGAAGGGATACAGTAAAACAGAAGTCAAGCATCGGAATCTATAACTAGTGTCACAGGAATGGTTCAAAATATAGCCAGTAAGAAGAGTCAGTCTTCTTAAACTTAAGTAGGCATAGTGGCGTTTCTATTTAATACCGATGCAATTTCTGTGTTTCCTCGTCAATACGAAGGTCAGAGGGATACAGTAATCCTGAAGTGGAAGCATCGGATCTATAACTAGTGTCACAGGAATGGTTCAAAACATAGACAGTAAGAAGGGTCAGTCTTCTTGTACTTAGGTCGGCATTGTGCCTTTTGTATTTAATTCGGATGCAATTCTGTGTTTCATCGTCAATAAGAAGGTCCAAGGGATACAGTAAAACAGAAGTCATGCATCGGAATCTATAACTAGTGTCACAGGAATGGTCAAATATAGCCAGTAAGAAGAGTCAGTCTTCTTAAACTTAAGTAGGCAAAGTGGCGTTTCTATTTAATTCCGATGCAATTTCTGTGTTTCTCGTCAATAAGAAGGTCAGAGGGATACAGTAAACCTGAAGTGAAGCATCGGAATCTATAACTAGTGTCACAGGAATGGTTCAAAACATAGACAGTAAGAAGGGTCAGTCTTCTTGTACTTATTCGGCATTGTGCCTTTTGTATTTAATTCCGATGCAATTTTTGTGTTTCATCGTCAATAAGATGGCCAAAGGATGCAGTAAACCTGAAGTGAAGCATCGGAATCTATAACTAGTGTCACAGGAATGTTTCAAAATATAGTCAGTAAGAAGAGTCAGTCTTCTTAAACTTAAGTAGGCATAGTGGCGTTTCTATTTAATTCCGATGCAATTTCTGTGTTTCCTCGTCAATACGAAGGTCAGAGGGATACAGTAATCCTGAAGTGAAGCATCGGAATCTATAACTAGTGTCACAGAATGGTTCAAAACCATAGACAGTAAGAAGGGTCAGTCTTCTTGTACTTAGGTCGGCATTGTGCCTTTTGTATTTAATTCGGATGCAATTCTGTGTTTCATCGTCAATAAGAAGGTCCAAGGAATTCAGTAAAACAGAAGTCAAGCAACGGAATCTATAACTAGTATCACAGGAATGGTTCAAAATATAGCCAGTAAGAAGAGTCAGTCTTCTTGTACTTAAGTCTGCATTGTGCCTTTTGTATTTAATTCCGCTGCAATTTCTGTGTTTCATCGTCAATAAGAAGGTCCAAGGGATGCAGTAAACCTGAAGTGAAGCATCGGAATCTATAACTAGTGTCACAGGAATGGTTCAAAATATAGTCAGTAAGAAGAGTCAGTCTTCTTAAACTTAAGTAGGCATAGTGGCGTTTCTATTTAATTCCGATGCAATTCTGTTTTTCCTCGTCAATAAGAAGGCCAGAGGGATACAGTAAACCTGAAGTGAAGCATCGGAATCTGTAACTAGTGTCACAGGAATGGTTCAAAGCATAGACAGTAAAAAAGGGTTCAGTCTTCTTGTACTTAAGTCGGCATTGTGCCTTTTGTATTTAATTCCGATGCAAATCTGTGTTTCATCGTCAATAAGAGGGGTCGAAGGGATACAGTAAAACAGAAGTCAAGCATCGGAATCTATAACTAGTGTCACAGGAATGGTTCAAATATAGCCAGTAAGAAGAGTCAGTCTTCTTAAACTTAAGTAGGCATAGTGGCGTTTCTATTTAATTCCGATGCAATTTCTGTGTTTCCTCGTCAATAAGAAGGTCAGAGGGGTACAGTAAACCTGAAGTGAAGCATCGGAATCTATAACTAGTTTCACAGGTATGGTTCAAAACATAGACAGTAAGAAGGGTCAGTCTTCTTGTACTTAAGTCGGCATTGTGCCTTTTGTATTTAATTCCGGTGAAATTCTGTGTTTCATCGTCAATAAGAAGGTCCAAGGATACAGTAAAACAGAAGTCAAGCATCGGAATCTATAACTAGTGTCACAGAAATGGTTCAAAATATAGCCAGTAAGAAGAGACAGTCTTCTTAACTTAAGTAGGCATAGTGGCGTTTCTATTTAATTCCGATGCAATTTCTGTGTTTCCTCGTCTATATGAAGGTCAGAGGGATACAGTAAACCTGAAGTGAAGCATCGGAATCTGTAACTAGTGTCACAGGAATGGTTCAAAATATAGCCAGTATGAAGAGTCAGTCTTCTTAAACTTAAGTAGGCATAGTGGCGTTTCTATTTAATTCCGATGCAATTTCTGTGTTTCCTCGTCAATAAGAAGATCAGAGGGATACAGTAAATATGAAGTGAAGCATCGGAATCTATAACTAGTGTCACAGGAATGGTTCAAAACATAGACAGTAAGAAGGGTCAGTCTTCTTGTACTTAAGTCGGCATTGTGCCTTTTGTATTTAATTCCGATGCAATTCTGTGTTTCATCGTCAATAAGAAGGTCCAAGGGATACAGTAAAACAGAAGTCAAGCATCGGAATCTATAACTAGTGTCACAGGAATGGTTCAAAATATAGCCAGTAAGAAGAGTCAGTCTTCTTTAACTTAAGTAGGCATAGTGGCGTTTCTATTAATTCCGATGCAATTTCTGTGTTTCCTCGTCTATAAGAAGGGTCAGAGGGATACAGTAAACCTGAAGTGAAGCATCGGAATCTGTAACTAGTGTCACAGGAATGGTTCAAAATATAGCCAGTATGAAGAGTCAGTCTTCTTAAACTTAAGTAGGCATAGTGGCGTTCCTATTTAATTCCGATGCAATTTCTGTGTTTCCTCGTCAATAAGAAGATCAGAGGGATACAGTAAATATGAAGTGAAGCATCGGAATCTATAACTAGTGTCACAGGAATGGTTCAAAACATAGACAGTAAGAAGGGTCAGTCTTCTTGTACTTAAGTCGGCATTGTGCCTTTTTGTATTTAATTCCGATGCAATTCTGTGTTTCATCGTCAATAAGAAGGTCCAAGGGATACAGTAAAACAGAAGTCAAGCATCGGAATCTATAACTATTGTCACAGGAATGGTTCAAAATATAGCCAGTATGAAGAGTCAGTCTTCTTGTACTTAAGTCTGCATTGTGCCTTTTGTATTTAATTCCGATGCAATTCTGTGTTTCATCGTCAATAAGAAGGTCCAAGGGATACAGTAAAACTGAAGTCAAGCATCGGAATCTATAACTAGTATCACAGGAATGGTTCAAAATATAGCCAGTAAGAAGAGTCAGTATTCTTAAACCTAAGTAGGAATAGTGGCGTTTCTATTTAATTCCGATGCAATTTCTGTGTTTCCTCGTCAATAGGAAGGTCAGAGGGATACAGTAAACCTGAAGTGAAGCATCGGAATCTATAACTAGTGTCACAGGAATGGTTCAAAACATAGACAGTAAGAAGGGTCAGTCTTCTTGTACTTAAGTCGGCATTGTGCCTTTTGTATTTAATTCCGATGCAATTCTGTGTTCATCGTCAATAAGAAGGTCCAAGGGATACAGTAAAACAGAAGTCATGCATCGAATCTATAACTAGTGTCACAGGAATGGTTCAAAATATAGCCAGTAAGAAGAGTCAGTCTTCTTAAACTTAAGTAGGCAAAGTGGCGTTTCTATTTAATTCCGATGCAATTTCTGTGTTTCCTCGTCAATAAGAAGGTCAGAGGGATACAGTAAACCTGAAGTGAAGCATCGGAATCTATAACTAGTGTCACAGGAATGGTTCAAAACATAGACAGTAAGAAGGGTCAGTCTTCTTGTACTTATTCGGCATTGTGCCTTTTGTATTTAATTCCGATGCAATTTTTGTGTTTCATCGTCAATAAGATGGCCCAAGGGATGCAGTAAACCTGAAGTGAAGCATCGGAATCTATAACTAGTGTCACAGGAATGTTTCAAAATATAGTCAGTAAGAAGAGTCAGTCTTCTTAAACTTAAGTAGGCATAGTGGCGTTTCTATTTAATTCCGATGCAATTTCTGTGTTTCCTCGTCAATACGAAGGTCAGAGGGATACAGTAATCCTGAAGTGAAGCATCGGAATCTATAACTAGTGTCACAGGAATGGTTCAAAACGTAGACAGTAAGAAGGGTCAGTCTTCTTGTACTTAGGTCGGGCATTGTGCCTTTTGTATTTAATTCGGATGCAATTCTGTTGTTTCATCGTCAATAAGAAGGTCCAAGGAATTCAGTAAAACAGAAGTCAAGCAACGGAATCTATAACTAGTATCACAGGAATGGTTCAAAATATAGCCAGTAAGAAGAGTCAGTCTTCTTGTACTTAAGTCTGCATTGTGCCTTTTGTATTTAATTCCGCTGCAATTTCTGTGTTTCATCGTCAATAAGAAGGTCCAAGGGATGCAGTAAACCTGAAGTGAAGCATCGGAATCTATAACTAGTGTCACAGGAATGGTTCAAAATATAGTCAGTAAGAAGAGTCAGTCTTCTTAAACTTAAGTAGGCATAGTGGCGTTTCTATTTAATTCCGATGCAATTTCTGTTTTTCCTCGTCAATAAGAAGGCCAGAGGGATACAGTAAACCTGAAGTGAAGCATCGGAATCTGTAACTAGTGTCACAGGAATGGTTCAAAGCATAGACAGTAAAAAGGGTCAGTCTTCTTGTACTTAAGTCAGCATTGTGCCTTTTGTATTTAATTCCGATGCAAATCTGTGTTTCATCGTCAATAAGAGGGTCGAAGGGATACAGTAAAACAGAAGTCAAGCATCGGAATCTATAACTAGTGTCACAGGAATGGTTCAAAATATAGCCAGTAAGAAGAGTCAGTCTTCTTAAACTTAAGTAGGCATAGTGGCGTTTCTATTTAATTCCGATGCAATTTCTGTGTTTCCTCGTCAATAAGAAGGTCAGAGGGGTACAGTAAACCTGAAGTGAAGCATCGGAATCTATAACTAGTTTCACAGGTATGGTTCAAAACATAGACAGTAAGAAGGGTCAGTCTTCTTGTACTTAAGTCGGCATTGTGCCTTTTGTATTTAATTCCGGTGAAATTCTGTGTTTCATCGTCAATAAGAAGGTCCAAGGGATACAGTAAAACAGAAGTCAAGCATCGGAATCTATAACTAGTGTCACAGAAATGGTTCAAAATATAGCCAGTAAGAAGAGACAGTCTTCTTAAACTTAAGTAGGCATAGTGGCGTTTCTATTTAATTCCGATGCAATTTCTGTGTTTCCTCGTCTATATGAAGGTCAGAGGGATACAGTAAACCTGAAGTGAAGCATCGGAATCTGTAACTAGTGTCACAGGAATGGTTCAAAATATAGCCAGTATGAAGAGTCAGTCTTCTTAAACTTAAGTAGGCATAGTGGCGTTTCTATTTAATTCCGATGCAATTTCTGTGTTTCCTCGTCAATAAGAAGATCAGAGGGATACAGTAAATATGAAGTGAAGCATCGGAATCTATAACTAGTGTCACAGGAATGGTTCAAAACATAGACAGTAAGAAGGGTCAGTCTTCTTGTACTTAAGTCGGCATTGTGCCTTTTGTATTTAATTCCGATGCAATTCTGTGTTTCATCGTCAATAAGAAGGTCCAAGGGATACAGTAAAACAGAAGTCAAGCATCGGAATCTATAACTAGTGTCACAGGAATGGTTCAAAATATAGCCAGTATGAAGAGTCAGTCTTCTTGTACTTAAGTCTGCATTGTGCCTTTTGTATTTAATTCCGATGCAATTCTGTGTTTCATCGTCAATAAGAAGGTCCAAGGGATACAGTAAAACTGAAGTCAAGCATCGGAATCTATAACTAGTATCACAGGAATGGTTCAAAATATAGCCAGTAAGAAGAGTCAGTCTTCTTAAACCTAAGTAGGAATAGTGGCGTTTCTATTTAATTCCGATGCAATTTCTGTGTTTCCTCGTCAATAGGAAGGTCAGAGGGATACAGTAAACCTGAAGTGAAGCATCGGAATCTATAACTAGTGTCACAGGAATGGTTCAAAACATAGACAGTAAGAAGGGTCAGTCTTCTTGTACTTAAGTCGGCATTGTGCCTTTTGTATTTAATTCCGATGCAATTCTGTGTTTCATCGTCAATAAGAAGGTCCAAGGGATACAGTAAAACAGAAGTCATGCATCGGAATCTATAACTAGTGTCACAGGAATGGTTCAAAATATAGCCAGTAAGAAGAGTCAGTCTTCTTAAACGTAAGTAGGCATAGTGGCGTTTCTATTTAATTCCGATGCAATTTCTGTGTTTCCTCGTCAATAAGAAGGTCAGAGGGATACAGTAAACCTGAAGTGAAGCATCGGAATCTATAACTAGTGTCACAGGAATGGTTCAAAACATAGACAGTAAGAAGGGTCAGTCTTCTTGTACTTAAGTCGGCATTGTGCATTTTGTATTTAATTCCAATGCTATTCTGTGTTTCATCGTCAATAAGAAGGTCAAAGGGATACAGTAAAACAGAAGTCAAGCATCGGAATCTATAACTAGTGTCACAGGAATGGTTCAAAATATAGCCAGTAAGAAGAGTCAGTCTTCTTAAACTTAAGTAGGCATAGTGGCGTTTCTATTTAATTCCGATGCAATTTCTGTGTTTCCTCGTCAATAAGAAGGTCAGAGGGATACAGTAAACCTGAAGTGAAGCATCGGAATCTATAACTAGTGTCACAGGAATGGTTCAAAACATAGACAGTAAGAAGGGTCAGTCTTCTTGTACTTAAGTCGGCATTGTGCCTTTTGTATTTTATTTCGATGCAATTTTTGTGTTTCATCGTCAATAAGATGGCCCAAGGGATGCAGTTAACCTGAAGTGAAGCATCGGAATCTATAACTAGTGTCACAGGAATGGTTCAAAATATGGTCAGTAAGAAGAGTCAGTCTTCTTAAACTTAAGTAGGCATAGTGGCGTTTCTATTTAATTCCGATGCAATTTCTGTGTTTCCTCGTCAATACGAAGGTCAGAGGGATACAGTAAACCTGAAGTGAAGCATCGGAAGCTATAACTAGTGTCACAGGAATGGTTCAAAACATAGACAGTAAGAAGGGTCAGTCTTCTTGTACTTAGGTCGGCATTGTGCCTTTTGAATTTAATTCGGATGCAATTCTGTGTTTCATCGTCAATAAGAAGGTCCAAGGGATTCAGTAAAACAGAAGTCAAGCAACGGAATCTATAACTAGTATCACAGGAATGGTTCAAAATATAGCCAGTAAGAAGAGTCAGTCTTCTTGTACTTAAGTCTGCATTGTGCCTTTTGTATTTAATTCCGATGCAATTTCTGTGTTTCATCGTCAATAAGAAGGTCCAAGGGATGCAGTAAACCTGAAGTGAAGCATCGGAATGTATAACTAGTGTCACAGGAATGGTTCAAAACATAGACAGTGAGAAGGGTCAGTCTTCTTGTACTTAAGTCGGCATTGTGCCTTTTGTATTTAATTCCGATGCAATTCTGTGTTTCATCGTCAATAAGAAGGTCCAAGGGATACAGTAAAACAGAAGTCAAGCATCGGAATCTATAACTATTGTCACAGGAATGGTTCAAAATATAGCCAGTATGAAGAGTCAGTCTTCTTGTACTTAAGTCTGCATTGTGCCTTTTGTATTTAATTCCGATGCAATTCTGTGTTTCATCGTCAATAAGAAGGTCCAAGGGATACAGTAAAACTGAAGTCAAGCATCGGAATCTATAACTAGTATCACAGGAATGGTTCAAAATATAGCCAGTAAGAAGAGTCAGTCTTCTTAAACCTAAGTAGGAATAGTGGCGTTTCTATTTAATTCCGATGCAATTTCTGTGTTTCCTCGTCAATAGGAAGGTCAGAGGGATACAGTAAACCTGAAGTGAAGCATCGGAATCTGTAACTAGTGTCACAGGAATGGTTCAAAACATAGACAGTAAGAAGGGTCAGTCTTCTTGTACTTAAGTCGGCATTGTGCCTTTTGTATTTAATTCCGATGCAATTCTGTGTTTCATCGTCAATAAGAAGGTCCAAGGGATACAGTAAAACAGAAGTCATGCATCGGAATCTATAACTAGTGTCACAGGAATGGTTCAAAATATAGCCAGTAAGAAGAGTCAGTCTTCTTAAACTTAAGTAGGCAAAGTGGCGTTTCTATTTAATTCCGATGCAATTTCTGTGTTTCCTCGTCAATAAGAAGGTCAGAGGGATACAGTAAACCTGAAGTGAAGCATCGGAATCTATAACTAGTGTCACAGGATTGGTTCAAAACATAGACAGTAAGAAGGGTCAGTCTTCTTGTACTTATGTCGGCATTGTGCCTTTTGTATTTAATTCCGATGCAATTTTTGTGTTTCATCGTCAATAAGATGGCCCAAGGGATACAGTAAACCTGAAGTGAAGCATCGGAATCTATAACTAGTGTCACAGGAATGTTTCAAAATATAGTCAGTAAGAAGAGTCAGTCTTCTTAAACTTAAGTAGGCATAGTGGCGTTTCTATTTAATTCCGATGCAATTTCTGTGTTTCCTCGTCAATACGAAGGTCAGAGGGATACAGTAATCCTGAAGTGAAGCATCGGAATCTATAACTAGTGTCACAGGAATGGTTCAAAACATAGACAGTAAGAAGGGTCAGTCTTCTTGTACTTAGGTCGGCATTGTGCCTTTTGTATTTAATTCGGATGCAATTCTGTGTTTCATCGTCAATAAGAAGGTCCAAGGAATTCAGTAAAACAGAAGTCAAGCAACGGAATCTATAACTAGTATCACAGGAATGGTTCAAAATATAGCCAGTAAGAAGAGTCAGTCTTCTTGTACTTAAGTCTGCATTGTGCCTTTTGTATTTAATTCCGCTGCAATTTCTGTGTTTCATCGTCAATAAGAAGGTCCAAGGGATGCAGTAAACCTGAAGTGAAGCATCGGAATCTATAACTAGTGTCACAGGAATGGTTCAAAATATAGTCAGTAAGAAGAGTCAGTCTTCTTAAACTTAAGTAGGCATAGTGGCGTTTCTATTTAATTCCGATGCAATTTCTGTTTTTCCTCGTCAATAAGAAGGTCAGAGGGATACAGTAAACCTGAAGTGAAGCATCGGAATCTGTAACTAGTGTCACAGGAATGGTTCAAAGCATAGACAGTAAAAAGGGTCAGTCTTCTTGTACTTAAGTCGGCATTGTGCCTTTTGTATTTAATTCCGATGCAAATCTGTGTTTCATCGTCAATAAGAGGGTCGAAGGGATACTGTAAAACAGAAGTCAAGCATCGGAATCTATAACTAGTGTCACAGGAATGGTTCAAAATATAGCCAGTAAGAAGAGTCAGTCTTCTTAAACTTAAGTAGGCATAGTGGCGTTTCTATTTAATTCCGATGCAATTTCTGTGTTTCCTCGTCAATAAGAAGGTCAGAGGGATACAGTAAACCTGAAGTGAAGCATCGGAATCTATAACTAGTTTCACAGGTATGGTTCAAAACATAGACAGTAAGAAGGGTCAGTCTTCTTGTACTTAAGTCGGCATTGTGCCTTTTGTATTTAATTCCGGTGAAATTCTGTGTTTCATCGTCAATAAGAAGGTCCAAGGGATACAGTAAAACAGAAGTCAAGCATCGGAATCTATAACTAGTGTCACAGAAATGGTTCAAAATATAGCCAGTAAGAAGAGACAGTCTTCTTAAACTTAAGTAGGCATAGTGGCGTTTCTATTTAATTCCGATGCAATTTCTGTGTTTCCTCGTCTATAAGAAGGTCAGAGGGATACAGTAAACCTGAAGTGAAGCATCGGAATCAGTAACTAGTGTCACAGGAATGGTTCAAAATATAGCCAGTATGAAGAGTCAGTCTTCTTAAACTTAAGTAGGCATAGTGGCGTTTCTATTTAATTCCGATGCAATTTCTGTGTTTCCTCGTCAATAAGAAGATCAGAGGGATACAGTAAATATGAAGTGAAGCATCGGAATCTATAACTAGTGTCACAGGAATGGTTCAAAACATAGACAGTAAGAAGGGTCAGTCTTCTTGTACTTAAGTCGGCATTGTGCCTTTTGTATTTAATTCCGATGCAATTCTGTGTTTCATCGTCAATAAGAAGGTCCAAGGGATACAGTAAAACAGAAGTCAAGCATCGGAATCTATAACTAGTGTCACAGGAATGGTTCAAAATATAGCCAGTATGAAGAGTCAGTCTTCTTGTACTTAAGTCTGCATTGTGCCTTTTGTATTTAATTCCGATGCAATTCTGTGTTTCATCGTCAATAAGAAGGTCCAAGGGATACAGTAAAACTGAAGTCAAGCATCGGAATCTATAACTAGTATCACAGGAATGGTTCAAAATATAGCCAGTAAGAAGAGTCAGTCTTCTTAAACCTAAGTAGGAATAGTGGCGTTTCTATTTAATTCCGATGCAATTTCTGTGTTTCCTCGTCAATAGGAAGGTCAGAGGGATACAGTAAACCTGAAGTGAAGCATCGGAATCTATAACTAGTGTCACAGGAATGGTTCAAAACATAGACAGTAAGAAGGGTCAGTCTTCTTGTACTTAAGTCGGCATTGTGCCTTTTGTATTTAATTCCGATGCAATTCTGTGTTTCATCGTCAATAAGAAGGTCCAAGGGATACGGTAAAACAGAAGTCATGCATCGGAATCTATAACTAGTGTCACAGGAATGGTTCAAAATATAGCCAGTAAGAAGAGTCTGTCTTCTTAAACTTAAGTAGGCATAGTGGCGTTTCTATTTAATTCCGATGCAATTTCTGTGTTTCCTCGTCAATAAGAAGGTCAGAGGGATACAGTAAACCTGAAGTGAAGCATCGGAATCTATAACTAGTGTCACAGGAATGGTTCAAAACATAGACAGTAAGAAGGGTCAGTCTTCTTGTACTTAAGTCGGCATTGTGCCTTTTGTATTTAATTCCAATGCTATTCTGTGTTTCATCGTCAATAAGAAGGTCAAAGGGATACAGTAAAACAGAAGTCAAGCATCGGAATCTATAACTAGTGTCACAGGAATGGTTCAAAATATAGCCAGTAAGAAGAGTCAGTCTTTTAAACTTAAGTAGGCATAGTGGCGTTTCTATTTAATTCCGATGCAATTTCTGTGTTTCCTCGTCAATAAGAAGGTCAGAGGGATACAGTAAACCTGAAGTGAAGCATCGGAATCTATAACTAGTTTCACAGGTATGGTTCAAAACATAGACAGTAAGAAGGGTCAGTCTTCTTGTACTTAAGTCGGCATTGTGCCTTTTGTATTTAATTCCGGTGAAATTCTGTGTTTCATCGTCAATAAGAAGGTCCAAGGGATACAGTAAAACAGAAGTCAAGCATCGGAATCTATAACTAGTGTCACAGAAATGGTTCAAAATATAGCCAGTAAGAAGAGACAGTCTTCTTAAACTTAAGTAGGCACAGTGGCGTTTCTATTTAATTCCGATGCAATTTCTGTGTTTCCTCGTCTATAAGAAGGTCAGATGGATATAGTAAACCTGAAGTGAAGCATCGGAATCAGTAACTAGTGTCACAGGAATGGTTCAAAATATAGCCAGTATGAAGAGTCAGTCTTCTTAAACTTAAGTAGGCATAGTGGCGTTTCTATTTAATTCCGATGCAATTTCTGTGTTTCCTCGTCAATAAGAAGATCAGAGGGATACAGTAAATATGAAGTGAAGCATCGGAATCTATAACTAGTGTCACAGGAATGGTTCAAAACATAGACAGTAAGAAGGGTCAGTCTTCTTGTACTTAAGTCGGCATTGTGCCTTTTGTATTTAATTCCGATGCAATTCTGTGTTTCATCGTCAATAAGAAGGTCCAAGGGATACAGTAAAACAGAAGTCAAGCATCGGAATCTATAACTAGTGTCACAGGAATGGTTCAAAATATAGCCAGTATGAAGAGTCAGTCTTCTTGTACTTAAGTCTGCATTGTGCCTTTTGTATTTAATTCCGATGCAATTCTGTGTTTCATCGTCAATAAGAAGGTCCAAGGGATACAGTAAAACTGAAGTCAAGCATCGGAATCTATAACTAGTATCACAGGAATGGTTCAAAATATAGCCAGTAAGAAGAGTCAGTCTTCTTAAACCTAAGTAGGAATAGTGGCGTTTCTATTTAATTCCGATGCAATTTCTGTGTTTCCTCGTCAATAGGAAGGTCAGAGGGATACAGTAAACCTGAAGTGAAGCATCGGAATCTATAACTAGTGTCACAGGAATGGTTCAAAACATAGACAGTAAGAAGGGTCAGTCTTCTTGTACTTAAGTCGGCATTGTGCCTTTTGTATTTAATTCCGATGCAATTCTGTGTTTCATCGTCAATAAGAAGGTCCAAGGGATACGGTAAAACAGAAGTCATGCATCGGAATCTATAACTAGTGTCACAGGAATGGTTCAAAATATAGCCAGTAAGAAGAGTCAGTCTTCTTAAACTTAAGTAGGCATAGTGGCGTTTCTATTTAATTCCGATGCAATTTCTGTGTTTCCTCGTCAATAAGAAGGTCAGAGGGATACAGTAAACCTGAAGTGAAGCATCGGAATCTATAACTAGTGTCACAGGAATGGTTCAAAACATAGACAGTAAGAAGGGTCAGTCTTCTTGTACTTAAGTCGGCATTGTGCCTTTTGTATTTAATTCCAATGCTATTCTGTGTTTCATCGTCAATAAGAAGGTCAAAGGGATACAGTAAAACAGAAGTCAAGCATCGGAATCTATAACTAGTGTCACAGGAATGGTTCAAAATATAGCCAGTAAGAAGAGTCAGTCTTCTTAAACTTAAGTAGGCATAGTGGCGTTTCTATTTAATTCCGATGCAATTTCTGTGTTTCCTCGTCAATAAGAAGGTCAGAGGGATACAGTAAACCTGAAGTGAAGCATCGGAATCTATAACTAGTGTCACAGGAATGGTTCAAAACATAGACAGTAAGAAGGGTCAGTCTTCTTGTACTTAAGTCGGCATTGTGCCTTTTGTATTTTATTCCGATGCAATTTTTGTGTTTCATCGTCAATAAGATGGCCCAAGGGATGCAGTTAACCTGAAGTGAAGCATCGGAATCTATAACTAGTGTCACAGGAATGGTTCAAAATATAGTCAGTAAGAAGAGTCAGTCTTCTTAAACTTAAGTAGGCATAGTGGCGTTTCTATTTAATTCCGATGCAATTTCTGTGTTTCCTCGTCAATACGAAGGTCAGAGGGATACAGTAAACCTGAAGTGAAGCATCGGAATCTATAACTAGTGTCACAGGAATGGTTCAAAACATAGACAGTAAGAAGGGTCAGTCTTCTTGTACTTAGGTCGGCATTGTGCCTTTTGTATTTAATTCGGATGCAATTCTGTGTTTCATCGTCAATAAGAAGGTCCAAGGGATTCAGTAAAACAGAAGTCAAGCAACGGAATCTATAACTAGTATCACAGGAATGGTTCAAAATATAGCCAGTAAGAAGAGTCAGTCTTCTTGTACTTAAGTCTGCATTGTGCCTTTTGTATTTAATTCCGATGCAATTTCTGTGTTTCATCGTCAATAAGAAGGTCCAAGGGATGCAGTAAACCTGAAGTGAAGCATCGGAATCTATAACTAGTGTCACAGGAATGGTTCAAAATATAGTCAGTAAGAAGAGTCAGTCTTCTTAAACTTAAGTAAGCACAGTGGCATTTCTATTTAATTCCGATGCAATTTCTGTGTTTCCTCGTCAATAAGAAGGTCAGAGGGATACAGTAAACCTGAAGTGAAGCATCGTAATCTATAACTAGTGTCACAGGAATGGTTCAAAACATAGACAGTAAGAAGGGTCAGTGTTCTTGTACTTAAGTCGGCATTGTGCCTTTTGTATTTAATTCCGATGCAATTCTGTGTTTCATCGTCAATAAGAAGGTCCAAGGGATACAGTAAAACAGAAGTCAAGCATCGGAATCTATAACTAGTGTCACAGGAATGGTTCAAAATATAGCCAGTAAGAAGAGTCAGTCTTCTTAAACTTAAGTAGGCATAGTGACGTTTCTATTTAATTCCGATGAAATTTCTGTGTTTCCTCGTCAATAAGAAGGTCAGAGGGATACAGTAAACCTGAAGTGAAGCGTCAGAAACTAAAACTAGTGTCACAGGAATGGTTCAAACATAGACAGTAAGAACGGTCAGTCTTCTTGTACTTAAGTCGGCATTGTGCCTTTTGTATTTAATTCCGATGTAATTCTGTGTTTCATCGTCAATAAGAAGGTCCAAGGGATACAGTAAAACAGAAGTCAAGCATCGGAATCTATAACTAGTATCACAGAAATGGTTCAAAATATAGCCAGTAAGAAGAGTCAGTCTTCTTAAACTTAAGTAGGCATTGTGGCGTTTCTATTTATTTCCGATTCAATTTCTGTGTTTCCTCGTCAATAAGAAGGTCAGAGGGATACACTAAACCTGAAGTGAAGCATCAGAATCTATAACTAGTGTCACAGGAATGGTTCAAAACATAGACAGTAAGAAGGGGCAGTCTTCTTGTACTTAAGTCGGCATTGTGCCTTTTGTATTTAATTCCGATGTAATTCTGTGTTTCATCGTCAATAAGAAGGTCCAAGGGATACAGTAAAGCAGAAGTCAAGCATCGGAATATGTAACTAGTGTCACAGGAATGGTTCAAAATATAGCCAGTAAGAAGAGTCAGTCTTCTTAAACTTAAGTAGGCATAGTGGCGTTTCTATTTAATTCCGATGCAATTTCTGTTTTTCCTCGTCAATAAGAAGGTCAGAGGGATACAGTAAACCTGAAGTGAAGCATCGGAATCTGTAACTAGTGTCACAGGAATGGTTCAAAGCATAGACAGTAAAAAGGGTCAGTCTTCTTGTACTTAAGTCGGCATTGTGCCTTTTGAATTTAATTCCGATGCAAATCTGTGTTTCATCGTCAATAAGAGGGTCGAAGGGATACAGTAAAACAGAAGTCAAGCATCGGAATCTATCACTAGTGTCACAGGAATGGTTCAAAATATAGCCAGTAAGAAGAGTCAGTCTTCTTAAACTTAAGTAGGCATAGTGGCGTTTCTATTTAATTCCGATGCAATTTCTGTGTTTCCTCGTCAATAAGAAGGTCAGAGGGATACAGTAAACCTGAAGTGAAGCATCGGAATCTATAACTAGTTTCACAGGTATGGTTCAAAACATAGACAGTAAGAAGGGTCAGTCTTCTTGTACTTAAGTCGGCATTGTGCCTTTTGTATTTAATTCCGATGAAATTCTGTGTTTCATCGTCAATAAGAAGGTCCAAGGGATACAGTAAAACAGAAGTCAAGCATCGGAATCTATAACTAGTGTCACAGAAATGGTTCAAAATATAGCCAGTAAGAAGAGTCAGTCTTCTTAAACTTAAGTAGGCATAGTGGCGTTTCTATTTAATTCCGATGCAATATCTGTGTTTCCTCTTCAATAAGAAGGTCAGAGGGATGCAGTAAACCTGAAGTGAAGCATCGGAATCTGTAACTAGTGTCACAGGAATGGTTCAAAATATAGCCAGTATGAAGAGTCAGTCTTCTTAAACTTAAGTAGGCATAGTGGCGTTTCTATTTAATTCCGATGCAATTTCTGTGTTTCCTCTTCAATAAGAAGGTCAGAGGGATGCAGTAAACCTGAAGTGAAGCATCGGAATCTGTAACTAGTGTCACAGGAATGGTTCAAAATATAGCCAGTATGAAGAGTCAGTCTTCTTAAACTTAAGTAGGCATAGTGGCGTTTCTATTTAATTCCGATGCAATTTCTGTGTTTCCTCGTCAATAAGAAGGTCAGAGGGATACAGTAAATATGAAGTGAAGCATCGGAATCTATAACTAGGGTCACAGGAATGGTTCAAAACATAGACAGTAAGAAGGGTCAGTCTTTTTGTACTTAAGTCGGCATTGTGACTTTTGTATTTCATTCCGATGCAATTCTGTATTTCATCGTCAATAAGAAGGTCCAAGGGATACAGTAAAACAGAAGTCAAGCATCGGAATCTATAACTAGTGTCACAGGAATGGTTCAAAATATAGCCAGTATGAAGAGTCAGTCTTCTTGTACTTAAGTCTGCATTGTGCCTTTTGTATTTAATTCCGATGCAATTCTGTGTTTCATCGTCAATAAGAAGGTCCAAGGGATACAGTAAAACTGAAGTCAAGCATCGGAATCTATAACTAGTGTCACAGGAATGGTTTAAAATATAGCCAGTAAGAAGAGTCAGTCTTCTTAAACTTAAGTAGGCATAGTGGAGTTTCTATTTAATTCCGATGCAATTTCTGTGTTTCCTCGTCAATAAGAAGGTCAGAGGGATACAGTAAACCTGAAGTGAAGCATCGGAATCTAAACCTAGTCTCGCAGGAATGGTTCAAAACATAGACAGTAAGAAGGGTCAGTCTTCTTGTACTTAAGTCGGCATTGTGCCTTTTGTATTTAATTCCGATGCAATTCTGTGTTTCATCGTCAATAAGAAGGTCCACGGGATACAGTAAAACTGAAGTCAAGCATCGGAATCTATAACTAGTGTCACAGGAATGGTTCAAAATATAGCCAGTAAGAAGAGTCAGTCTTCTTAAACCTAAGTAGGAATAGTGGCGTTTCTATTTAATTCCGATGCAAATTCTGTGTTTCCTCGTCAATAAGAAGGTCAGAGGGATACAGTAAACCTGAAGTGAAGCATCGGAATCTATAACTAGTGTCACAGGAATGGTTCAAAACATAGACAGTAAGAAGGGTCAGTCTTCTTGTACTTAAGACGGCATTGTGCCTTTTGTATTTAATTCCGATGCAATTCTGTGTTTCATCGTCAATAAGAAGGTCCAAGGGATACAGTAAAACAGAAGTCAAGCATCGGGATCTATAACTAGTGTCACAGGAATGGTTCAAAATATAGCCAGTAAGAAGAGTCAGTCTTCTTAAACTTAAGTAGGCATAGTGACGTTTCTATTTAATTCCGATGTAATTTCTGTGTTTCCTCGTCAATAACAAGGTCAGAGGGATACAGTAAACCTGAAGTGAAGCATCGGAATCTAAAACTAGTGTCACAGGAATGGTTCAAGTATAGACAGTAAGAACGGTCAGTCTTCTTGTACTTAAGTCGACATTGTGCCTTTTGTATTTAATTCCGATGTAATTCTGTGTTTCATCGTCAATAAGAAGGTCCAAGGGATACAGTAAAACAGAAGCCAAGCATCGGAATCTATAACTAGTGTCACAGGAATGGTTCAAAATATAGCTAGTAAGAAGAGTCAGTCTTCTTAAACTTAAGTAGGCATTGTGGCGTTTCTATTTAATTCCGATGCAATTTCTGTGTTTCCACGTCAATAAGAAGGTCAGAGGGATACAGTAAACCTGAAGTCAAGCATCGGAATCTATAACTAGTGTCACAGGACTGGATCAAAGCATAGACAGTAAGAAGGGTCAGTCTTCTTGTACTTAAGTCGGCATTGTGCCTTTTGTATTTAATTCCGATGCAATTCTGTGTTTCATCGTCAATAAGAAGGTCCAAGGGATACAGTAAAACAGAAGTCAAGCATCGGAATCTATAACTAGTGTCACAGGAATGGTTCAAAATATAGCCAGTAAGAAGAATCAGTCTTCTTAAACTTAAGTAGGCATAGTGGCGTTTCTATTTAATTCCGATGCAATTTCTGTGTTTCCTCGTCAATAAGAAGGTCAGAGGGATACAGTAAACATGAAGTGAAGCATCGGAATCTATAACTAGTGTCACAGGAATGGTTCAAAACATAGACAGTAAGAAGGGCCAGTCTTCTTGTACTTAAGTCGGCATTGTGCCTTTTGTATTTAATTCCAACGCTATTCTGTGTTTCATCGTCAATAAGAAGGTCCATGGGATACAGTAAAACAGAAGTTAAGCATCGGAATCTATTACTAGTGTCACTGGAATGGTTCAAAATATAGCCAGTAAGAAGAGTCAGTCTTCTTAAACTTAAGTAGGCATAGTGGCGTTTCTATTTAATTCCGATGCAATTTCTGTGTTTCCTCGTCAATAAGAAGGTCAGAGGGATACAGTAAACCTGAAGTGAAGCATCGGAATCTATAACTAGTGTCACAGGAATGGTTCAAAACATAGACAGTAAGAAGGGTCAGTCTTCTTGTACTTAAGTCGGCAATGTGCCTTTTGTATTTAATTCCGATGCAATTTCTGTGTTTCCTCGTCAATAAGAAGGTCAGACGGATACAGTAAACCTGAAGTGAACCATCGGAATCTATAACTAGTGTCACAGGAATGGTTCAAAACATAGACAGTAAGAAGGGTCAGTGTTCTTGTACTTAAGTCGGCATTGTGCCTTTTGTATTTATTTCCGATGCAATTCTGTGTTTCATCGTCAATAAGAAGGTCCAAGGGATACAGTAAAACAGAAGTCAAGCATCGGAATCTATGACTAGTGTCACAGGAATGGTTCAAAATATAGCCAGTAAGAAGAGTCAGTCTTCTTAAACTTAAGTAGGCATAGTGACGTTTCTATTTAATTCCGATGAAATTTCTGTGTTTCCTCGTCAATAAGAAGGTCAGAGGGATACAGTAAACCTGAAGTGAAGCATCGGAATCTAAAACTAGTGTCACAGGAATGGTTCAAACATAGACAGTAAGAACGGTCAGTCTTCTTGTACTTAAGTCGGCATTGTGCCTTTTGTATTTAATTCCGATGTAATTCTGTGTTTCATCGTCAATAAGAAGGTCCAAGGGATACAGTAAAACAGAAGTCAAGCATCGGAATCTATAACTAGTATCACAGGAATGGTTCAAAATATAGCCAGTAAGAAGAGTCAGTCTTCTTAAACTTAAGTAGGCATTGTGGCGTTTCTATTTAATTCCGATGCAATTTCTGTGTTTCCTCGTCAATAAGAAGGCAGAAGGATACAGTAAACCTGAAGTGAAGCATCGGAATCTATAACTAGTGTCACAGGAATGGTTCAAAACATAGACAGTAAGAAGGGTCAGTCTTCTTGTACTTAAGTCGGCATTGTGCCTTTTGTATTTAATTCCGATGCAATTCTGTGTTTCATTGTCAATAAGAAGGTCCAAGGGATACAGTAAAACAGAAGTCAAGCATCGGAATCTATAACTAGTGTCACAGGAATGGTTCAAAATATAGCCAGTAAGATGAGTCAGTCTTCTTAAACTTAAGTAGGCATAGTGGCGTTTCTATTTAATTCCGATGCAATTTCTGTGTTTCCTCGTCAATAAGAAGGTCAGAGGGATACAGTAAACCTGAAGTGAAGCATCGGAATCTATAACTAGTGTCACAGGAATGGTTCAAAACATAGACAGTAAGAAGGGTCAGTCTTCTTGTACTTAAGTCGGCATTGTGCCTTTTGTATTTAATTCCGATGTAATTCTGTGTTTCATCGTCAATAAGATGGTCCAAGGGATACAGTAAAGCAGAAGTCAAGCATCGGAATCTGTAACTAGTGTCACAGGAATGGTTCAAAATATAGCCAGTAAGAAGAGTCAGTCTTCTTAAACTTAAGTAGGCATAGTGGCGTTTCTATTTAATTCCGATGCAATTTCTGTGTTTCCTCGTCAATAGGAAGGTCAGAGGGATACAGTAAACCTGAAGTGAAGCATCGGAATCTAAAACTAGTCTCACAGGAATGGTTCAAAACATAGACAGTAAGAAGGGTCAGTCTTCTTGTACTTAAGTCGGCATTGTGCCTTTTGTATTTAATTCCGATGCAATTCTGTGTTTCATCGTCAATAAGAAGGTCCACGGGATACAGTAAAACAGAAGTCAAGCATCGGAATCTATAACTAGTGTCACAGGAATGGTTCAAAATATAGCCAGTAAGAAGAGTCAGTCTTTTTAAACCTAAGTAGGAATAGTGGCGTTTCTATTTAATTCCGATGCAAATTCTGTGTTTCCTCGTCAATAAGAAGGTCAGAGGGATACAGTAAACCTGAAGTGAAGCATCGGAATCTATAACTAGTGTCACAGGAATGGTTCAAAACATAGACAGTAAGAAGGGTCAGTCTTCTTGTACTTAAGTCGGCATTGTGCCTTTTGTATTTAATTCCGATGCAATTCTGTGTTTCATCGTCAATAAGAAGGTCCAAGGGATAGAGTAAAACAGAAGTCAGGCATCGGGATCTATAACTAGTGTCACAGGAATGGTTCAAAATATAGCCAGTAAGAAGAGTCAGTCTTCTCAAACTTAAGTAGGCATAGTGACGTTTCTATTTAATTCCGATGTAATTTCTGTGTTTCCTCGTCAATAACAAGGTCAGAGGGATACAGTAAACCTGAAGTGAAGCATCGGAATCTAAAACTAGTGTCACAGGAATGGTTCAAGTATAGACAGTAAGAACGGTCAGTCTTCTTGTACTTAAGTCGACATTGTGCCTTTTGTATTTAATTCCGATGTAATTCTGTGTTTCATCGTCAATAAGAAGGTCCAAGGGATACAGTAAAACAGAAGCCAAGCATCGGAATCTATAACTAGTGTCACAGGAATGGTTCAAAATATAGCTAGTAAGAAGAGTCAGTCTTCTTAAACTTAAGTAGGCATTGTGGCGTTTCTATTTAATTCCGATGCAATTTCTGTGTTTCCTCGTCAATAAGAAGGTCAGAGGGATACAGTAAACCTGAAGTGAAGCATCGGAATCTATAACTAGTGTCACAGGAATGGATCAAAACATAGACAGTAAGAAGGGTCAGTATTCTTGTACTTAAGTCGGCATTGTGCCTTTTGTATTTAATTCCGATGCAATTCTGTGTTTCATCGTCAATAAGAAGGTCCAAGGGATACAGTAAATCAGAAGTCAAGCATCGGAATCTATAACTAGTGTCACAGGAATGGTTCAAAATATAGCCAGTAAGAAGAGTCAGTCTTCTTAAACTTAAGTAGGCATAGTGGCGTTTCTATTTAATTCCGATGCAATTTCTGTGTTTCCTCGTCAATAAGTAGGTCAGAGGGATACAGTAAACCTGAAGTGAAGCATCGGAATCTATAACTAGTGTCACAGGAATGGTTCAAAACATAGACAGTGAGAAGGGTCAGTCTTCTTGTACTTAAGTCGGCATTGTGCCTTTTGTATTTAATTCCGATGTAATTCTGTGTTTCATCGTCAATAAGAAGGTCCATGGGATACAGTAAAACAGAAGTTAAGCATCGGAATCTATAACTAGTGTCACAGGAATGGTTCAAAATATAGCCAGTAAGAAGAGTCAGTCTTCTTAAACTTAAGTAGGCATAGTGGCGTTTCTATTTAATTCCGATGCAATTTCTGTGTTTCCTCGTCAATAAGAAGGTCAGAGGGATACAGTAAACCTGAAGTGAAGCATCGGAATCTATAACTAGTGTCACAGGAATGGTTCAAAACATAGACAGTAAGAAGGGTCAGTCTTCTTGTACTTAAGTCGGCATTGTGCCTTTTGTATTTAATTCCGATGCAATTTCTGTGTTTCCTCGTCAATAAGAAGGTCAGACGGATACAGTAAACCTGAAGTGAAGCATCGGAATCTATAACTAGTGTCACAGGAATGGTTCAAAACATAGACAGTAAGAAGGGTCAGTCTTCTTGTACTTAAGTCTGCATTGTGCCTTTTGTATTTAATTCCGATGCAATTCTGTGTTTCATCGTCAGTGAGAAGGTCCAAGGGATACAGCAAAACTGAAGTCAAGCATCGGAATCTATAACTAGAGTCACAGGAATGGTTCAAAATATAGCCAGAATGAAGAGTCAGTTTTCTTGTACTAAAGTCTGCATTGTGCCTTTTGTATTTAATTCCGATGCAATTCTGTGTTTCGTCGTCAATAAGAAGGTCCAAGGGATACAGTAAAACTGAAGTCAAGCATCGGAATCTATAACTAGTGTCACAGGAATGGTTCAAAATATAGCCAGTATGAAGAGTCAGTCTTCTTGTACTTAAGTCGGCATTGTGCCTTTTGTATTTAATTACGATGCAATTTCTGTGTTCCATCGTCAATAAGAAGGTCCAAGGGATGCAGTAAACTTGAAGTGAAGCATCGGAATCTATAACTAGTGTCACAGGAATGGTTCAAAATATAGCCAGTAAGAAGAGTCAGTCTTCTTAAAATTAAGTAGGCATAGTGGCGTTTCTATTTAATTCCGATGCAATTTCTGTGTTTCCTCGTCAATAAGAAGGTCAGAGTGATACAGTAAACCTGAAGTGAAACATCGGAATCTATAACTAGTGTCACAGGAATGGTTCAAAACATAGACAGTAAGAAGGGTCAGTCTTCTTGTACTTAAGTCTGCATTGTGCCTTTTGTATTTAATTCCGATGCAATTCTGTGTTTCATCGTCAATAAGAAGGTCCAAGGGATACAGTAAAACTGAAGTCAAGCATCGGAATCTATAACTAGTGTCACAGGAATGGTTCAAAATATAGCCAGTATGAAGAGTCAGTCTTCTTGTACTTAAGTCTGCATTGTGCCTTTTGTATTTAATTCCGATGCAATTTCTGTGTTTCATCGTCAATATGAAGGTCCAAGGGATGCAGTAAACCTGAAGTGAAGTATCGGAATCTATAACTAGTGTCACAGGAATGGTTCAAAATATAGTCAGTAAGAAGGGTCAGTCTTCTTAAACTTAAGTAAGCACAGTGGCGTTTCTATTTAATTCCGATGCAATTTCTGTGTTTCCTCGTCAATAAGAAGGTCAGAGGGATACAGTAAACCTGAAGTGAAGCATCGTAATCTATAACTAGTGTCACAGGAATGGTTCAAAACATAGACAGTAAGAAGGGTCAGTGTTCTTGTACTTAAGTCGGCATTGTGCCTTTTGTATTTAATTCCGATGCAATTCTGTGTTTCATCGTCAATAAGAAGGTCCAAGGGATACAGTAAAACAGAAGTCAAGCATCGGAATCTATAACTAGTGTCACAGGAATGGTTCAAAATATCGCCAGTAAGAAGAGTCAGTCTTCTTAAACTTAAGTAGGCATAGTGACGTTTCTATTTAATTCCGATGAAATTTCTGTGTTTCCTCGTCAATAAGAAGGTCAGAGGGATACAGTAAACCTGAAGTGAAGCATCGGAATCTAAAACTAGTGTCACAGGAATGGTTCAAACATAGACAGTAAGAACGGTCAGTCTTCTTGTACTTAAGTCGGCATTGTGCCTTTTGTATTTAATTCCGATGTAATTCTGTGTTTCATCGTCAATAAGAAGGTCCAAGGGATACAGTAAAACAGAAGTCAAGCATCGGAATCTATAACTAGTATCACAGGAATGGTTCAAAATATAGCCAGTAAGAAGAGTCAGTCTTCTTAAACTTAAGTAGGCATTGTGGCGTTTCTATTTAATTCCGATGCAATTTCTGTGTTTCCTCGTCAATAAGAAGGTCAGAGGGATACAGTAAACCTGAAGTGAAGCATCGGAATCTATAACTAGTGTCACAGGAATGGTTCAAAACATAGACAGTAAGAAGGGTCAGTCTTCTTGTACTTAAGCGGCATTGTGTCTTTTGTATTTAATTCCGATGCAATTCTGTGTTTCATTGTCAATAAGAAGGTCCAAGGGATACAGTAAAACAGAAGTCAAGCATCGGAATCTATAACTAGTGTCACAGGAATGGTTCAAAATATAGCCAGTAAGATGAGTCAGTCTTCTTAAACTTAAGTAGGCATAGTGGCGTTTCTATTTAATTCCGATGCAATTTCTGTGTTTCCTCGTCAATAAGAAGGTCAGAGGGATACAGTAAACCTGAAGTGAAGCATCGGAATCTATAACTAGTGTCACAGGAATGGTTCAAAACATAGACAGTAAGAAGGGTCAGTCTTCTTGTACTTAAGTCGGCATTGTGCCTTTTGTATTTAATTCCGATGTAATTCTGTGTTTCATCGTCAATAAGATGGTCCAAGGGATACAGTAAAGCAGAAGTCAAGCATCGGAATCTGTAACTAGTGTCACAGGAATGGTTCAAAATATAGCCAGTAAGAAGAGTCAGTCTTCTCAAACTTAAGTAGGCATAGTGGCGTTTCTATTTAATTCCGATGCAATTTCTGTGTTTCCTCGTCAATTAGAAGGTCAGAGGGATACAGTAAACCTGAAGTGAAGCATCGGAATCTAAAACTTGTCTCACAGGAATGGTTCAAAACATAGACAGTAAGAAGGGTCAGTCTTCTTGTACTTAAGTCGGCATTGTGCCTTTTGTATTTAATTCCGATGCAATTCTGTGTTTCATCGTCAATAAGAAGGTCCACGGGATACAGTAAAACAGAAGTCAAGCATCGGAATCTATAACTAGTGTCACAGGAATGGTTCAAAATATAGCCAGTAAGAAGAGTCAGTCTTTTTAAACCTAAGTAGGAATAGTGGCGTTTCTATTTAATTCCGATGCAAATTCTGTGTTTCCTCGTCAATAAGAAGGTCAGAGGGATACAGTAAACCTGATGTGAAGCATCGGAATCTATAACTAGTGTCATAGGAATGGTTCAAAACATAGACAGTAAGAAGGGTCAGTCTTCTTGTACTTAAGTCGGCATTGTGCCTTTTGTATTTAATTCCGATGCAATTCTGTGTTTCATCGTCAATAAGAAGGTCCAAGGGATAGAGTAAAACAGAAGTCAAGCATCGGGATCTATAACTAGTGTCACAGGAATGGTTCAAAATATAGCCAGTAAGAAGAGTCAGTCTTCTCAAACTTAAGTAGGCATAGTGACGTTTCTATTTAATTCCGATGTAATTTCTGTGTTTCCTCGTCAATAACAAGGTCAGAGGGATACAGTAAACCTGAAGTGAAGCATCGTAATCTAAAACTAGTGTCACAGGAATGGTTCAAGTATAGACAGTAAGAACGGTCAGTCTTCTTGTACTTAAGTCGACATTGTGCCTTTTGTATTTAATTCCGATGTAATTCTGTGTTTCAGCGTCAATAAGAAGGTCCAAGGGATACAGTAAAACAGAAGCCAAGCATCGGAATCTATAACTAGTGTCACAGGAATGGTTCAAAATATAGCTAGTAAGAAGAGTCAGTCTTCTTAAACTTAAGTAGGCATTGTGGCGTTTCTATTTAATTCCGATGCAATTTCTGTGTTTCCTCGTCAATAAGAAGGTCAGAGGGATACAGTAAACCTGAAGTGAAGCATCGGAATCTATAACTAGTGTCACAGGAATGGATCAAAACATAGACAGTAAGAAGGGTCAGTCTTCTTGTACTTAAGTCGGCATTGTGCCTTTTGTATTTATTTCCGATGCAATTCTGTGTTTCATCGTCAATAAGAAGGTCCAAGGGATACAGTAAATCAGAAGTCAAGCATCGGAATCTATAACTAGTGTCACAGGAATGGTTCAAAATATAGCCAGTAAGAAGAGTCAGTCTTCTTAAACTTAAGTAGGCATAGTGGCGTTTCTATTTAATTCCGATGCAATTTCTGTGTTTCCTCGTCAATAAGAAGGTCAGAGGGATTCAGTAAACCTGAAGTGAAGCATCGGAATCTATAACTAGTGTCACAGGAATGGTTCAAAACATAGACAGTGAGAAGGGTCAGTCTTCTTGTACTTAAGTCGGCATTGTGCCTTTTGTATTTAATTCCGATGTAATTCTGTGTTTCATCGTCAATAAGAAGGTCCATGGGATACAGTAAAACAGAAGTTAAGCATCGGAATCTATAACTAGTGTCACAGGAATGGTTCAAAATATAGCCAGTAAGAAGAGTCAGTCTTCTTAAACTTAAGTAGGCATAGTGGCGTTTCTATTTAATTCCGATGCAATTTCTGTGTTTCCTCGTCAATAAGAAGGTCAGAGGGATACAGTAAACCTGAAGTGAAGCATCGGAATCTATAACTAGTGTCACAGGAATGGTTCAAAACATAGACAGTAAGAAGGGTCAGTCTTCTTGTACTTAAGTCGGCATTGTGCCTTTTGTATTTAATTCCGATGCAATTTCTGTGTTTCCTCGTCAATAAGAAGGTCAGACGGATACAGTAAACCTGAAGTGAAGCATCGGAATCTATAACTAGTGTCACAGGAATGGTTCAAAACATAGACAGTAAGAAGGGTCAGTCTTCTTGTACTTAAGTCTGCATTGTGCCTTTTGTATTTAATTCCGATGCAATTCTGTGTTTCATCGTCAGTGAGAAGGTCCAAGGGATACAGCAAAACTGAAGTCAAGCATCGGAATCTATAACTAGAGTCACAGGAATGGTTCAAAATATAGCCAGAATGAAGAGTCAGTTTTCTTGTACTAAAGTCTGCATTGTGCCTTTTGTATTTAATTCCGATGCAATTCTGTGTTTCGTCGTCAATAAGAAGGTCCAAGGGATACAGTAAAACTGAAGTCAAGCATCGGAATCTATAACTAGTGTCACAGGAATGGTTCAAAATATAGCCAGTGTGAAGAGTCAGTCTTCTTGTACTTAAGTCGGCATTGTGCCTTTTGTATTTAATTACGATGCAATTTCTGTGTTCCATCGTCAATAAGAAGGTCCAAGGGATGCAGTAAACTTGAAGTGAAGCATCGGAATCTATAACTAGTGTCACAGGAATGGTTCAAAATATAGCCAGTAAGAAGAGTCAGTCTTCTTAAAATTAAGTAGGCATAGTGGCGTTTCTATTTAATTCCGATGCAATTTCTGTGTTTCCTCGTCAATAAGAAGGTCAGAGTGATACAGTAAACCTGAAGTGAATTATCGGAATCTATAACTAGTGTCACAGGAATGGTTCAAAACATAGACAGTAAGAAGGGTCAGTCTTCTTGTACTTAAGTCTGCATTGTGCCTTTTGTATTTAATTCCGATGCAATTCTGTGTTTCATCGTCAATAAGAAGGTCCAAGGGATACAGTAAAACAGAAGTCAAGCATCGGAATCTATAACTAGTGTCACAGGAATGGTTCAAAATATCGCCAGTAAGAAGAGTCAGTCTTCTTAAACTTAAGTAGGCATAGTGACGTTTCTATTTAATTCCGATGAAATTTCTGTGTTTCCTCGTCAATAAGAAGGTCAGAGGGATACAGTAAACCTGAAGTGAAGCATCGGAATCTAAAACTAGTGTCACAGGAATGGTTCAAACATAGACAGTAAGAACGGTCAGTCTTCTTGTACTTAAGTCGGCATTGTGCCTTTTGTATTTAATTCCGATGTAATTCTGTGTTTCATCGTCAATAAGAAGGTCCAAGGGATACAGTAAAACAGAAGTCAAGCATCGGAATCTATAACTAGTATCACAGGAATGGTTCAAAATATAGCCAGTAAGAAGAGTCAGTCTTCTTAAACTTAAGTAGGCATTGTGGCGTTTCTATTTAATTCCGATGCAATTTCTGTGTTTCCTCGTCAATAAGAAGGTCAGAGGGATACAGTAAACCTGAAGTGAAGCATCGGAATCTATAACTAGTGTCACAGGAATGGTTCAAAACATAGACAGTAAGAAGGGTCAGTCTTCTTGTACTTAAGTCGGCATTGTGCCTTTTGTATTTAATTCCGATGCAATTCTGTGTTTCATCGTCAATAAGAAGGTCCAAGGGATACAGTAAAACAGAAGTCAAGCATCGGAATCTATAACTAGTTTCACAGGAAGGGTTCAAAATATAGCCAGTAAGATGAGTCAGTCTTCTTAAACTTAAGTAGGCATAGTGGCGTTTCTATTTAATTCCGATGCAATTTCTGTGTTTCCTCGTCAATAAGAAGGTCAGAGGGATACAGTAAACCTGAAGTGAAGCATCGGAATCTATAACTAGTGTCACAGGAATGGTTCAAAACATAGACAGTAAGAAGGGTCAGTCTTCTTGTACTTAAGTCGGCATTGTGCCTTTTGTATTTAATTCCGATGTAATTCTGTGTTTCATCGTCAATAAGATGGTCCAAGGGATACAGTAAAGCAGAAGTCAAGCATCGGAATCTGTAACTAGTGTCACAGGAATGGTTCAAAATATAGCCAGTAAGAAGAGTCAGTCTTCTCAAACTTAAGTAGGCATAGTGGCGTTTCTATTTAATTCCGATGCAATTTCTGTGTTTCCTCGTCAATAAGAAGGTCAGAAGGATACAGTAAACCTGAAGTGAAGCATCAGAATCTAAAACTTGTCTCACAGGAATGGTTCAAAACATAGACAGTAAGAAGGGTCAGTCTTCTTGTACTTAAGTCGGCATTGTGCCTTTTGTATTTAATTCCGATGCAATTCTGTGTTTCATCGTCAATAAGAAGGTCCACGGGATACAGTAAAACAGAAGTCAAGCATCGGAATCTATAACTAGTGTCACAGGAATGGTTCAAAATATAGCCAGTAAGAAGAGTCAGTCTTTTTAAACCTAAGTAGGAATAGTGGCGTTTCTATTTAATTCCGATGCAAATTCTGTGTTTCCTCGTCAATAAGAAGGTCAGAGGGATACAGTAAACCTGAAGTGAAGCATCGGAATCTATAACTAGTGTCACAGGAATGGTTCAAAACATAGACAGTAAGAAGGGTCAGTCTTCTTGTACTTAAGTCGGCATTGTGCCTTTTGTATTTAATTCCGATGCAATTCTGTGTTTCATCGTCAATAAGAAGGTCCAAGGGATAGAGTAAAACAGAAGTCAGGCATCGGGATCTATAACTAGTGTCACAGGAATGGTTCAAAATATAGCCAGTAAGAAGAGTCAGTCTTCTCAAACTTAAGTAGGCATAGTGACGTTTCTATTTAATTCCGATGTAATTTCTGTGTTTCCTCGTCAATAACAAGGTCAGAGGGATACAGTAAACCTGAAGTGAAGCATCGGAATCTAAAACTAGTGTCACAGGAATGGTTCAAGTATAGACAGTAAGAACGGTCAGTCTTCTTGTACTTAAGTCGACATTGTGCCTTTTGTATTTAATTCCGATGTAATTCTGTGTTTCATCGTCAATAAGAAGGTCCAAGGGATACAGTAAAACAGAAGCCAAGCATCGGAATCTATAACTAGTGTCACAGGAATGGTTCAAAATATAGCTAGTAAGAAGAGTCAGTCTTCTTAAACTTAAGTAGGCATTGTGGCGTTTCTATTTAATTCCGATGCAATTTCTGTGTTTCCTCGTCAATAAGAAGGTCAGAGGGATACAGTAAACCTGAAGTGAAGCATCGGAATCTATAACTAGTGTCACAGGAATGGATCAAAACATAGACAGTAAGAAGGGTCAGTCTTCTTGTACTTAAGTCGGCATTGTGCCTTTTGTATTTAATTCCGATGCAATTCTGTGTTTCATCGTCAATAAGAAGGTCCAAGGGATACAGTAAATCAGAAGTCAAGCATCGGAATCTATAACTAGTGTCACAGGAATGGTTCAAAATATAGCCAGTAAGAAGAGTCAGTCTTCTTAAACTTAAGTAGGCATAGTGGCGTTTCTATTTAATTCCGAAGCAATTTCTGTGTTTCCTCGTCAATAAGAAGGTCAGAGGGATACAGTAAACCTGAAGTGAAGCATCGGAATCTATAACTAGTGTCACAGGAATGGTTCAAAACATAGACAGTGAGAAGGGTCAGTCTTCTTGTACTTAAGTCGGCATTGTGCCTTTTGTATTTAATTCCGATGTAATTCTGTGTTTCATCGTCAATAAGAAGGTCCATGGGATACAGTAAAACAGAAGTTAAGCATCGGAATCTATAACTAGTGTCACAGGAATGGTTCAAAATATAGCCAGTAAGAAGAGTCAGTCTTCTTAAACTTAAGTAGGCATAGTGGCGTTTCTATTTAATTCCGATGCAATTTCTGTGTTTCCTCGTCAATAAGAAGGTCAGAGGGATACAGTAAACCTGAAGTGAAGCATAGGAATCTATAACTAGTGTCACAGGAATGGTTCAAAACATAGACAGTAAGAAGGGTCAGTCTTCTTGTACTTATGTCGGCATTGTGCCTTTTGTATTTAATTCCGATGCAATTTCTGTGTTTCCTCGTCAATAAGAAGGTCAGACGGATACAGTAAACCTGAAGTGAAGCATCGGAATCTATAACTAGTGTCACAGGAATGCTTCAAAACATAGACAGTAAGAAGGGTCAGTCTTCTTGTACTTAAGTCTGCATTGTGCCTTTTGTATTTAATTCCGATGCAATTCTGTGTTTCATCGTCAGTGAGAAGGTCCAAGGGATACAGCAAAACTGAAGTCAAGCATCGGAATCTATAACTAGAGTCACAGGAATGGTTCAAAATATAGCCAGAATGAAGAGTCAGTTTTCTTGTACTAAAGTCTGCATTGTGCCTTTTGTATTTAATTCCGATGCAATTCTGTGTTTCGTCGTCAATAAGAAGGTCCAAGGGATACAGTAAAACTGAAGTCAAGCATCGGAATCTATAACTAGTGTCACAGGAATGGTTCAAAATATAGCCAGTATGAAGAGTCAGTCTTCTTGTACTTAAGTCGGCATTGTGCCTTTTGTATTTAATTACGATGCAATTTCTGTGTTCCATCGTCAATAAGAAGGTCCAAGGGATGCAGTAAACTTGAAGTGAAGCATCGGAATCTATAACTAGTGTCACAGGAATGGTTCAAAATATAGCCAGTAAGAAGAGTCAGTCTTCTTAAAATTAAGTAGGCATAGTGGCGTTTCTATTTAATTCCGATGCAATTTCTGTGTTTCCTCGTCAATAAGAAGGTCAGAGTGATACAGTAAACCTGAAGTGAAACATCGGAATCTATAACTAGTGTCACAGGAATGGTTCAAAACATAGACAGTAAGAAGGGTCAGTCTTCTTGTACTTAAGTCTGCATTGTGCCTTTTGTATTTAATTCCGATGCAATTCTGTGTTTCATCGTCAATAAGAAGGTCCAAGGGATACAGTAAAACTGAAGTCAAGCATCGGAATCTATAACTAGTGTCACAGGAATGGTTCAAAATATAGCCAGTATGAAGAGTCAGTCTTCTTGTACTTAAGTCTGCATTGTGCCTTTTGTATTTAATTCCGATGCAATTTCTGTGTTTCATCGTCAATATGAAGGTCCAAGGGATGCAGTAAACCTGAAGTGAAGTATCGGAATCTATAACTAGTGTCACAGGAATGGTTCAAAATATAGTCAGTAAGAAGAGTCAGTCTTCTTAAACTTAAGTAAGCACAGTGGCGTTTCTATTTAATTCCGATGCAATTTCTGTGTTTCCTCGTCAATAAGAAGGTCAGAGGGATACAGTAAACCTGAAGTGAAGCATCGTAATCTATAACTAGTGTCACAGGAATGGTTCAAAACATAGACAGTAAGAAGGGTCAGTGTTCTTGTACTTAAGTCGGCATTGTGCCTTTTGTATTTAATTCCGATGCAATTCTGTGTTTCATCGTCAATAAGAAGGTCCAAGGGATACAGTAAAACAGAAGTCAAGCATCGGAATCTATAACTAGTGTCACAGGAATGGTTCAAAATATCGCCAGTAAGAAGAGTCAGTCTTCTTAAACTTAAGTAGGCATAGTGACGTTTCTATTTAATTCCGATGAAATTTCTGTGTTTCCTCGTCAATAAGAAGGTCAGAGCGATACAGTAAACCTGAAGTGAAGCATCGGAATCTAAAACTAGTGTCACAGGAATGGTTCAAACATAGACAGTAAGTACGGTCAGTCTTCTTGTACTTAAGTCGGCATTGTGCCTTTTGTATTTAATTCCGATGTAATTCTGTGTTTCATCGTCAATAAGAAGGTCCAAGGGATACAGTAAAACAGAAGTCAAGCATCGGAATCTATAACTAGTGTCACAGGAATAGTTCAAAATATAGCCAGTAAGAACAGTCAGTCTTCTTAAACTTAAGTAGGCATAGTGGCGTTTCTATTTAATTCCGATGCAATTTCTGTGTTTCCTCGTCAATAAGAAGGTCAGAGGGATACAGTAAACCTGAAGTGAAGCATCGGAATCTATAACTAGTTTCACAGGTATGGTTCAAAACATAGACAGTAAGAAGGGTCAGTCTTCTTGTACTTAAGTCGGCATTGTGCCTTTTGTATTTAATTCCGATGAAATTCTGTGTTTCATCGTCAATAAGAAGGTCCAAGGGATACAGTGAAACAGAAGTCAAGCATCGGGATCTATAACTAGTGTCACAGAAATGGTTCACAATATAGCCAGTAAGAAGAGTCAGTCTTCTTAAACTTAAGTAGGCATAGAGGCGTTTCTATTTAATTCCGATGCAATTTCTGTGTTTCCTCGTCAATAAGAAGGTCAGAGGGGTACAGTAAACCTGAAGTGAAGCATCGGAATCTGTAACTAGTGTCACAGGAATGGTTCAAAATATAGCCAGTATGCAGAGTCAGTCTTCTTAAACTTAAGTAGGCATAGTGGCGTTTCTATTTAATTCCGATGCAATTTCTGTGTTTCCTCGTCAATAAGAAGGTCAGAGGGATACAGTAAACCTGAAGTGAAGCATCGGAATCTATAACTAGTGTCACAGGAATGGTTAAAAACATAGACAGTAAGAAGGGTCAGTCTTCTTGTACTTAAGTCGGCATTGTGCCTTTTGTATTTAATTCCGATGCAATTTCTGTATTTCCTCGTCAATAAGAAGGTCAGACGGATACAGTAAACCTGAAGTGAAGCATCGGAATCTATAACTAGTGTCACAGGAATGGTTCAAAACATAGACAGTAAGAAGGGTCAGTCTTCTTGTACTTAAGTCTGCATTGTGCCTTTTGTATTTAATTCCGATGCAATTCTGTGTTTCATCGTCAGTGAGAAGGTCCAAGGGATACAGCAAAACTGAAGTCAAGCATCGGAATCTATAACTAGAGTCACAGGAATGGTTCAAAATATAGCCAGAATGAAGAGTCAGTTTTCTTGTACTAAAGTCTGCATTGTGCCTTTTGTATTTAATTCCGATGCAATTCTGTGTTTCGTCGTCAATAAGAAGGTCCAAGGGATACAGTAAAACTGAAGTCAAGCATCGGAATCTATAACTAGTGTCACAGGAATGGTTCAAAATATAGCCAGTATGAAGAGTCAGTCTTCTTGTACTTAAGTCGGCATTGTGCCTTTTGTATTTAATTACGATGCGATTTCTGTGTTCCATCGTCAATACGAAGGTCCAAGGGATGCAGTAAACCTGAAGTGAAGCATCGGAATCTATAACTAGTGTCACAGGAATGGTTCAAAATATAGCCAGTAAGAAGAGTCAGTCTTCTAAAAATTAAGTAGGCATAGTGGCGTTTCTATTTAATTCCGATGCAATTTCTGTGTTTCCTCGTCAATAAGAAGGTCAGAGGGATACAGTAAACCTGAAGTGAAGCATCGGAATCTATAACTAGTTTCACAGGTATGGTTCAAAACATAGACAGTAAGAAGGGTCAGTCTTCTTGTACTTAAGTCGGCATTGTGCCTTTTGTATTTAATTCCGATGAAATTCTGTGTTTCATCGTCAATAAGAAGGTCCAAGGGATACAGTGAAACAGAAGTCAAGCATCGGGATCTATAACTAGTGTCACAGAAATGGTTCACAATATAGCCAGTAAGAAGAGTCAGTCTTCTTAAACTTAAGTAGGCATAGAGGCGTTTCTATTTAATTCCGATGCAATTTCTGTGTTTCCTCGTCAATAAGAAGGTCAGAGGGGTACAGTAAACCTGAAGTGAAGCATCGGAATCTGTAACTAGTGTCACAGGAATGGTTCAAAATATAGCCAGTATGCAGAGTCAGTCTTCTTAAACTTAAGTAGGCATAGTGGCGTTTCTATTTAATTCCGATGCAATTTCTGTGTTTCCTCGTCAATAAGAAGGTCAGAGGGATACAGTAAACCTGAAGTGAAGCATCGGAATCTATAACTAGTGTCACAGGAATGGTTAAAAACATAGACAGTAAGAAGGGTCAGTCTTCTTGTACTTAAGTCGGCATTGTGCCTTTTGTATTTAATTCCGATGCAATTTCTGTATTTCCTCGTCAATAAGAAGGTCAGACGGATACAGTAAACCTGAAGTGAAGCATCGGAATCTATAACTAGTGTCACAGGAATGGTTCAAAACATAGACAGTAAGAAGGGTCAGTCTTCTTGTACTTAAGTCTGCATTGTGCCTTTTGTATTTAATTCCGATGCAATTCTGTGTTTCATCGTCAGTGAGAAGGTCCAAGGGATACAGCAAAACTGAAGTCAAGCATCGGAATCTATAACTAGAGTCACAGGAATGGTTCAAAATATAGCCAGAATGAAGAGTCAGTTTTCTTGTACTAAAGTCTGCATTGTGCCTTTTGTATTTAATTCCGATGCAATTCTGTGTTTCGTCGTCAATAAGAAGGTCCAAGGGATACAGTAAAACTGAAGTCAAGCATCGGAATCTATAACTAGTGTCACAGGAATGGTTCAAAATATAGCCAGTATGAAGAGTCAGTCTTCTTGTACTTAAGTCGGCATTGTGCCTTTTGTATTTAATTACGATGCGATTTCTGTGTTCCATCGTCAATACGAAGGTCCAAGGGATGCAGTAAACCTGAAGTGAAGCATCGGAATCTATAACTAGTGTCACAGGAATGGTTCAAAATATAGCCAGTAAGAAGAGTCAGTCTTCTAAAAATTAAGTAGGCATAGTGGCGTTTCTATTTAATTCCGATGCAATTTCTGTGTTTCTTCGTCAATAAGAAATTCAGAGTGATACAGTAAACCTGAAGTGAAACATCGGAATCTATAACTAGTGTCACAGGAATGGTTCAAAACATAGACAGTAAGAAGGGTCAGTCTTCTTGTACTTAAGTCTGCATTGTGCCTTTTGTATTTAATTCCGATGCAATTCTGTGTTTCATCGTCAATAAGAAGGTCCAAAGGATACAGTAAAACTGAAGTCAAGCATCGGAATCTATAACTAGTGTCACAGGAATGGTTCAAAATATAGCCAGTATGAAGAGTCAGTCTTCTTGTACTTAAGTCTGCATTGTGCCTTTTGTATTTAATTCCGATGCAATCTCTGTGTTTCATCGTCAATATGAAGGTCCAAGGGATGCAGTAAACCTGAAGTGAAGTATCGGAATCTATAACTAGTGTCACAGGAATGGTTCAAAATATAGTCAGTAAGAAGAGTCAGTCTTCTTAAACTTACGTAAGCACAGTGGCGTTTCTATTTAATTCCGATGCAATTTCTGTGTTTCCTCGTCAATAAGAAGGTCAGAGGGATACAGTAAACCTGAAGCGAAGCATCGTAATCTAAAACTAGTGTCACAGGAATGGTTCAAAACATAGACAGTAAGAAGGGTCAGTGTTCTTGTACTTAAGTCGGCATTGTGCCTTTTGTATTTAATTCCGATGCAATTCTGTGTTTCATCGTCAATAAGAAGGTCCAAGGGATACAGTAAAACAGAAGTCAAGCATCGGAATCTATAACTAGTGTCACAGGAATGGTTCAAAATATCGCCAGTAAGAAGAGTCAGTCTTCTTAAACTTAAGTAGGCATAGTGACGTTTCTATTTAATTCCGATGAAATTTCTGTGTTTCCTCGTCAATAAGAAGGTCAGAGGGATACAGTAAACCTGAAGTGAAGCATCGGAATCTAAAACTAGTGTCACAGGAATGGTTCAAACATAGACAGTAAGAACGGTCAGTCTTCTTGTACTTAAGTCGGCATTGTGCCTTTTGTATTTAATTCCGATGTAATTCTGTGTTTCATCGTCAATAAGAAGGTCCAAGGGATACAGTAAAACAGAAGTCAAGCATCGGAATCTATAACTAGTATCACAGGAATGGTTCAAAATATAGCCAGTAAGAAGAGTCAGTCTTCTTAAACTTTAGTAGGCATTGTGGCGTTTCTATTTAATTCCGATGCAATTTCTGTGTTTCCTCGACAATAAGAAGGTCAGAGGGATACAGTAAACCTGAAGTGAAGCATCGGAATCTATAACTAGTGTCACAGGAATGGTTCAAAACATAGACAGTAAGAAGGGTCAGTCTTCTTGTACTTAAGTCGGCATTGTGCCTTTTGTATTTAATTCCGATGAAATTCTGTGTTTCATTGTCAATAAGAAGGTCCAAGGGATACAGTAAAACAGAAGTCAAGCATCGGAATCTATAACTAGTGTCACAGGAATGGTTCAAAATATAGCCAGTTAGATGAGTCAGTCTTCTTAAACTTAAGTAGGCATAGTGGCGTTTCTATTTAATTCCGATGCAATTTCTGTGTTTCCTCGTCAATAAGAAGGTCAGAGGGATACAGTAAACCTGAAGTGAAGCATCGGAATCTATAACTAGTGTCACAGGAATGGTTCAAAACATAGACAGTAAGAAGGGTCAGTCTTCTTGTACTTAAGTCGGCATTGTGCCTTTTGTATTTAATTCCGATGTAATTCTGTGTTTCATCGTCAATAAGATGGTCCAAGGGATACAGTAAAGCAGAAGTCAAGCATCGGAATCTGTAACTAGTGTCACAGGAATGGTTCAAAATATAGCCAGTAAGAAGAGTCAGTCTTCTTAAACTTAAGTAGGCATAGTGGCGTTTCTATTTAACTCCGATGCAATTTCTGTTTTTCCTCGTCAATAAGAAGGTCAGAGGGATACAGTAAACCTGAAGTGAAGCATCGGAATCTGTAACTAGTGTCACAGGAATGGTTCAAAACATAGACAGTAAAAAGGGTCAGTCATCTTGTACTTAAGTCGGCATTGTGCCTTTTGTATTTAATTCCGATGCAAATCTGTGTTTCATCGTCAATAAGAGGGTCCAAGGGATACAGTAAAACAGAATCAAGCATCGGAATCTATAACTAGTGTCACAGGAATGGTTCAAAATATAGCCAGTAAGAACAGTCAGTCTTCTTAAACTTAAGTAGGCATAGTGGCGTTTCTATTTAATTCCGATGCAATTTCTGTGTTTCCTCGTCAATAAGAAGGTCAGAGGGATACAGTAAACCTGAAGTGAAGCATCGGAATCTGTAACTAGTTTCACAGGTATGGTTCAAAACATAGACAGTAAGAAGGGTCAGTCTTCTTGTACTTAAGTCGGCATTGTGCCTTTTGTATTTAATTCCGATGAAATTCTGTGTTTCATCGTCAATAAGAAGGTCCAAGGGATACAGTGAAACAGAAGTCAAGCATCGGAATCTATAACTAGCGTCACAGGAATGGTTCAAAATATAGCCAGTATGAAGAGTCAGTCTTCTTGTACTTAAGTCTGCATTGTGCCTTTTGTATTTAATTCCAATGCAATTCTGTGTTTCATCGTCAATAAGAAGGTCCAAGGGATTCAGTAAAACTGAAGTCAAGCATCGGAATCTATAACTAGTGTCACAGGAATGGTTCAAAATATAGCCAGTATGAAGAGTCAGTCTTCCTGTACTTAAGTCGGCATTGTGCCTTTTGTATTTAATTCCGATGCAATTCTGTGTTTCATCGTCAATAAGAAGGTCCAAGGGATACAGTAAAACAGAAGTCAAGCATCGGAATCTATAACTAGTATCACAGGAATGGTTCAAAATATAGCCAGTAAGAAGTATAAGTCTTCTTAAACTTAGGTAGGCATAGTGGCGTTTCTATTTAATTCCGATGCAATTTCTGTGTTTCCTCGTCAATAAGAAGGTCAGAGGGATACAGTAAACCTGAAGTGAAACATCGGAATCTAAAACTAGTGTCACAGGAATGGTTCAAAACATAGACAGTAAGAAGGGTCAGTCTTCTTGTACTTAAGTCGGCATTGTGCCTTTTGTATTTAATTCCGATGCAATTCTGTGTTTCATCGTCAATAAGAAGGTCCACGGGATACAGTAAAACAGAAGTCAAGCATCGGAATCTATAACTAGTGTCACAGGCATGGTTCAAAATATAGCCAGTAAGAAGAGTCAGTCTTCTTAAACTTAAGTAGGAATAGTGGCGTTTCTATTTAATTCCGATGCAATTTCTGTGTTTCCTCGTCAATAAGAAGGTCAGAGGGATACAGTAAACCTGAAGTGAAGCATCGGAATCTATAACTAGTGTCACAGGAATGGTTCAAAACATAGACAGTAAGAAGGGTCAGTCTTCTTGTACTTAAGTCGGCATTGTGCCTTTTGTATTTAATTCCGATGTAATTCTGTGTTTCATCGTCAATAAGAAGGTCCAAGGGATACAGTAAAACTGAAGTCAAGCATCGGAATCTGTAACTAGTGTCACAGGAATGGTTCAAAATATAGCCAGTAAGAAGAGTCAGTCTTCTTAAACTTAAGTAGACATAGTGGCGTTTCTATTTAATTCCGATGCAATTTCTGTTTTTCCTCGTCAATAAGAAGGTCAGAGGGATACAGTAAACCTGAAGTGAAGCATCGGAATCTGTAACTAGAGTCACAGGAATGGTTCAAAACATAGACAGTAAGAAGGGTCAGTCTTCTTGTACTTAAGTCGGCATTGTGCCTTTTGTATTTAATTCCGATGCAATTCTGTGTTTCATCGTCAATAAGAAGGTCCAAGGGATACAGTAAAACTAAAGTCAAGCATCGGAATCTATAACTAGTGTCACAGGAATGGTTCAAAATATAGCCAGTATGAAGAGTCAGTCTTCTTGTACTTATGTCTTCATTGTGACTTTTGTATTTAATTCCGATGCAATTCTGTGTTTCATCGTCAATAAGAAGGTCCAAGGGATACAGTAAAATAGAAGTGAAGCATCGGAATCTGTAACTAGTGTCACAGGAATGGTTCAAAATATAGCCAGTAAGAAGAGTCAGTCTTCTTAAACCTAAGTAGGCATAGTGGCGTTTCTATTTAATTCCGATGCAATTTCTGTTTTTCCTCGTCAATAAGAAGGTCAGAGGGATACAGTAAACCTGAAGTGAAGCATCGGAATCTGTAACTAGTGTCACAGGAATGGTTCAAAACATAGACAGTAAAAAGGGTCAGTCTTCTTGTACTTAAGTCGGCATTGTGCCTTTTGTATTTAATTCCGATGCAATTCTGTGTTTCATCGTCAATAAGAAGGTCCAAGGGATACAGTAAAACAGAAGTCAAGCATCGGAATCCATAACTAGTGTCTCAGGAATGGTTCAAAATATACTCAGTAAGAAGAGTCAGTCTTCTTCAACTTAAGTAGGTACAGTGGCGTTTCTATTTAATTCCGATGCAATTTCTGTGTTTCCTCGTCAATAAGAAGGTCAGAGGGATACAGTAAACCTGAAGTGAAGCATCGGAATCTATAACTAGTGTCACAGGTATGGTTCAAAACATAGACAGTAAGAAGGGTCAGTCTTCTTGTACTTAAGTCGGCATTGTGCCTTTTGTATTTAACTCCGATGCAATTCTGTGTTTCATCATCAATAAGAAGGTCCAAGGGATACAGTAAAACAGAAGTCAAACATCGCAATCTATAACTAGTGTCACAGATATGGTTCAAAATATAGCCAGTAAGAAGAGTCAGTCTTCTTAAACTTAAGTAGGCATAGTGGCGTTTCTATTTAATTCCGATGCAATTTCTGTTTTTCCTCGTCAATAAGAAGGTCAGAGGGATACAGTAAACCTGAAGTGAAGTTTCGGAATCTATAACTAGTGTCACAGGAATGGTTCAAAATATAGCCAGTATGAAGAGTCAGTCTTCTTAAACTTAAGTAGGCATAGTGGCGTTTCTATTCAATTCCGATGCAATTTCTGTGTTTCCTCGTCAAAAAGAAGGTCAGAGGGATACAGTAAATATGAAGTGAAGCATCGGAATCTATAACTAGTGTCACAGGAATGGTTCAAAACATAGACACTAAGAAGGGTCAGTGTTCTTGTACTTAAGTCGGCATTGTGCCTTTTGTATTTAATTCCGATGCAATTCTGTGTTTCATCGTCAATAAGAAGGTCCAAGGGATACAGTAAAACAGAAGTCAAGCATCGGAATCTATAACTAGTGTCACAGGAATTGTTCAAAATATAGCCAGTATGAAGAGCCAGTCTTCTTGTAATTAAGTCTGCATTGTGCCTTTTGTATTTAATTCCGATGCAATTCTGTGTTTCATCGCTAATAAGAAGGTCCAAGGGAGACAGTAAAACTGAAGTCAAGCATCGGAATCTATAACTAGTGTCACAGGAATGGTTCAAAATATAGCCAGTATGAAGAGTCAGTCTTCTTGTACTTAAGTCGGCATTGTGCCTTTTGTATTTAATTCCGATGCAATTTCTGTGTTTCATCGTCAATAAGAAGGTCCAAGGGATACAGTAAACCTGAAGTGAAGCATCGGAATCTATAACTAGTGTCACAGGAATGGTTCAAAATATAGCCAGTAAGAAGAGTCAGTCTTCTTAAACTTAAGTAGGCATAGTGGCGTTTCTATTTAATTCCGATGCAATTTCTGTGTTTCCTCGTCAATAAGAAGGTCAGAGGGATACAGTAAACCTGAAGTGATGCATCGGAATTTATAACTAGTGTCACAGGAATGGTTCAAAACATAGACAGTAAGAAGGGTCGGTCTCCTTGTAGTTAAGTCTGCCTTGTGCCTTTTGTATTTAATTCCGATGCAATTCTGCGTTTCATCGTCAATTTGAAGGTCCAAGGGATACAGTAAAACAGAAGTCAAGCATCGGAATCTAAAACTAGTGTCACAGGAATGGTTCAAAATATAGCCAGTAAGAAGAGTCAGTCTTCTTAAACTTAAGTTGGCATAGTGGCGTTTCTATTTAATTCCGATGCTATTTCTGTGTTTCCTCGTCAATAAGAAGGTCAGAGGGATACAGTAAACCTGAAGTGAAGCATCGGAATCTATAACTAGTGTCACAGGAATGGTTCAAAACATAGACAGTAAGAAGGGTCAGTCTTCTTGTACTTAAGTCGGCATTGTGCCTTTTGTATTTAATTCCGATGCAATATCTGTGTTTCCTCGTCAATAAGAAGGTCAGAGGGATACAGTAAACCTGAAGTGAAGCATCGAAATCTATAACTAGTGTCACAGGAATGGTTCAAAACATAGACAGTAAGAAGGGTCAGTCTTCTTGTACTTAAGTCGGCATTGTGCCTTTTGTATTTAATTCCGCTGCAATTCTGTGTTTCATCGTCAATAAGAAGGTCCAAGGGATACAGTAAAACAGAAGTCAAGCATCGGAATCTAAAACTAGTGTCACAGGAATGGTTCAAAAAATAGCCAGTATGAAGAGTCAGTCTTCTTGTACTTAAGTCGGCATTGTGCCTTTTGTATTTAATTCCGATGCAATTTCTGTGTTTCATCGTCAATAAGAAGGTCCAAGGGATGCAGTAAACCTGAAGTGAAGCATCGGAATCCATAACTAGTGTCACAGGAATGGTTCAAAATATGGCCAGTAAGAAGAGTCAGTCTTCTTAAACTTAAGTAGGCATAGTGGCGTTTCTATTTAATTCCGATGCAATTTCTGTGTTTCCTCGTCAATAAGAAGGTCAGAGGGATACAGGAAACCTGAAGTGTAGCATCGGAGTCTATAACTAGTGTCAAAGGAATGGTTCAAAACAAAGACAGTAAGAAGGGTCAGTCTTCTTGTACTTAAGTCTGCATAGTGCCTTTTGTATTTAATTCCGATGCAATTTCTGTGTTTCATCGTCAATAAGAAGGT